>NW_022995372.1:29345276-29400045 GCF_004354385.1 Drosophila innubila
GAACATCAAAGAGCCCTCAGTCTTGTTACGGACTGAAAACTCAGATGCCCCGCCAGTTTAATGTAGCGGATACAACCTCTATGTTCTCATGTGCCTGAAAATCCCTTCGCAATACCGTTCGTATGTCCTGTCGGTCGTAGATATGGACTTTGCTCTGGTAGCTCTATCCAGATCATGTCCGTCTGTCACCACCTGTGCATCAAGCACGATGGTTCGGTCGTGTCGGAACGCAACCAGATCCGGCTTAAACATCCTGTTCTCTCCCTGCAGACTCGGTTCAGCAATGACGGAATAGCCTCTAGACTCAAGCCCCTTCTTGAGAAAATCAGCTACTCCGTTGTGTCTAATACCCGCCTCCCATGCGTACGATGACACTTCTGCAAGATGTGGTTTAGTGTTTCAGAGCATCATCCTGCACGACACTGCCTCCCAATTCGTGCCTTCCCTCGTAGTCCGTGACCGTGGGTGGGGCATTTATCCGCAGTTTGATCCCGTTCAGGTAAGCCTTCCTGTTAGCAAACGCGTGGGCTGAACCACCCACCGTGTTGCGGGCGAAACGCCCCGCTTCACGTAGACCGCTGCCATCAACAGACATGTGCAATCTATTCGCCGTGTAGAATCTATCTTTGAACGTGATAACAGCTCATTAACTCCTGCTTGGCATCTATCTCGGGCCTTTCGCTGCTCGGTTTCTAGAAGGTGATGGCCACCTCGGATTGCTCGAGGTGGGGGCCATTTTATGCCACACAATCTTTTGACTCGCAACATTGGCCCGTCCAGCAGGTGAAGGAACACCGAGACCCCCATCCGAATGGGGGCATGGAAGAATGCGGCTGACACGTCAACGGAAGATCTAACCATTTCCGAACGATAGACCGTACCAGTCTGTCACACTTTCTCAGAACGCCTAACGACACACTACCAAGAGTTAGTTGGTGAAAGAGCTGTGGAATTAGGACAGTTCTGAGGGCGAATAACTTCTGTTGAGGCTTCAGGGGGGACTGCGTTAATCTCTCAACTTTGGACCAATGTCCTCGGAAGGAGAGTAACAGGCCCTCCCTTCCGCAGTAAACTTGATGCCGAGATACTTCCATTCCTGGGGCGCTTCAGAGCTGGACACGTGCGCGAACCTATGCAAGCTCCGTGGTTCGACCACAGTACACTTCTGTTTTGGTTGCCCTTTTATGCTGACCGTGAAACATTTTCAGCATTTAAGGTGCGTAACGGAAGACAGAAAGCCAACCGTGGTATCAATAGTGCCTGAAGGCCCTTCGGCGTGGAAGCAAACAACATCAAGTCATCTGCGAACGCTGCTGCGTTTGTTTTTTGCGTTCCCGACACTGACACCTATCTCGACGGGGAACGACCTGAGCAATCGATCGATGATCAAATTGAACAAGACGGGGACAGAGGATCACCTGCTTGACTCCTCTAGCAGGATGAATTCCTCCTCCAGCCGTTCCCACTAAGATAGTGCCGCCTCCCAGTACATGTTCCGGACATAATCGACAAAGCCCGGAGGGCATAGGCGGTCAGCGTATCGAACACTGCCTTGTGAGAGACAGAGTCGAATGCCTTGCTTACATCGAGAGTCGCGATGTAGCAAGACGCGCTCCGTCTATGGTGGTCCCTCAGGACTAAGTCGACTATGGTCGCGTTATCAGCACAACCGTCCGTAGGCAGAAACCCCGTTGACGCGGGTCCCAATTGACTGATGAAGTCAACCGGGCAGCCAATATGGCATTGGTTGTCTGACCACGATCGATGGCACCGATATCGGACGAAAGTCTTGCGGTCAGGATGCCTTCACCGACTTCAGGATGAAGACGGTTCAGGCCATTCGGAAGAGTCGGGCAAATCTCCGCACCAGAGAATCAGGTTCATTATGCGAAGCATAATCCCTCTGGGAATACCCGCTGCATGTTTGGCGGATATCCATCGGGCCGGAGAGGAAGTCAATGACACTTTATGTGCCTGATCACTCGACAAAATTGTTGACCATACCCCTGTACCCCATGAGGCACGGTGGTATTGAAGAGGATGGGCTAGGCGCTGTCTAACTTCCTTCAATAGGGTTCCATGATTCCCTGGTTTGGCATTGTCGACTCGTCGGGTCCATCAAGCAAGGATTTAATGCAACGACCTTTATGTTTGTCCCAGTTACGAACCTAGCGTACTCTTGACGTCTTCGTTGCCTCCTATTGCGGGGTGCAGGGCGGTGCACTCTCGCGGAACAGGGCGGTTGTTCCGAGTCGGAAATAATTCCAGGAGGTAGACGGACAAACGTTGAGAGTCACCTCTTTTCCCGAATCTTGCGCCTCATTTACAATGGATTGCAAGACTTCGGCTCTCAAGATCGATTGCGACGGGCTGTAACCCCGAAGCATCCGCATGAGGATATCAGTGTCTCGATGGAGCGAGTGGAGGAGCCTGTGATATTGAGGAAGAGGAACCGGGCTCACTTAAACTAGGGCGGCGCTGTATGGTCGGAGATTCATTCGCTGCTGGGATAGGAACTGCTTGCCTTTAGCTGTTCGATTTTCGCTTTATAACTATCCCTCTGTCGACATTTCTTGATTGCGTCGACGCTGCGGTTCTTCAAAGACTTGCTAGCTTTTTAATGAATCTACCATTTGCTGTGAGCTCGATTTCCTTCCTCGCCATCATAGACAACTCTTCGTCGTTCCACCTGGCTTTCACGTCAACACGCCGACGACACTCATCCAGTGCGTCTTTGTGCTGGCGCGACATGTGAACACCAGACCGGTCTTCGTGGAGAAAGACCGATCACATTCACAACAAGGAAACATGGCCTGTGATGACCACTGCATTCCTTTCCTGATGGGTCCCACGGCGAGTGGCCGTAGGAGAATTTCGTGAACTTTGTTCATATATCCGAGCTCGTTTCGATTCATGCACCATCAGTTTGTCGGTCCAGGTGGTAACAACGCTGCCATTTACATTCGTCGCTCGAATTAGCTGCTAATCAGAACTACACTGAATTTAGCACGGAGGATACCACGAGGCCACAATTGAATTGTGGGACACAAGTGTCTACGAGTCGACTTGACTTTGATGTCTTCTGAATTACGACATATGTAAATGCATATGCCCCTTCTGCATCTCAGTCCATTGATCCTCCCGTTGAGGACCCGCGCTTACTTGAATTTCTTCACTTTGACATTCAGAGCACTGGGCAGAAATCACATTGTGTCAACACCCGCTAGGGCCATCACAATGCTTTGTTTTAATTAGACAGTCGGATTCCCCAAGTCCGTGCCAGTTCTGAATTGATTGTTAATTGATAATCGTTATAATTTAAAAGAACTAATTGGTTACCCAATTAGTATTCTTAAAAATTTTAGCAAGAAAGTTCCACAATTGGCTACGTAACTAAACTATCCGGGAACAAGAAACTACCATAAATGATAGAAACTCTATTTACCCAGAACGAGCACATAAACCATGTTATTGTTTCCCAATCAAGCCCGACTATCTCAATCTTCAGAGCCAATCCTTATCCCGAAGTTACGGATCTAATTTGCCGACTTACCTACATTATTCTATCGACTAGAGACTCTTCACCTTGGAGACCAGCTGCGGATATTGGTACGGCCTGTTGAGAGTTTGCGTGTCCCCACCATAAATTTTCAAGGTCCGAGGAGAAAATATCGACACAACAGTATATGTCATGCTCTTCTAGCCCATCTACCATATCTCTCTGCGAAAGACTTCCATGGTAGTACGGCTATAAAACAGAAAAGAAAACTCTTCCGATACCTCTCGACGGCTTCTTTATGGTCGTTCCTGTTGCCAGGATGAGCACGAGGCCCATATTTAATAACAAACGGATACTCAACAGGTTACAGGTGGAACCGTATTCCTTTCGTTCAAAATTATTCAAGTGTATTAATTTTCCAAAATTTTAAATATTGACAACTTACTTGAAAATTTTCGGCTTTCGCCTGAACTTAGGACCGACTAACTCGTGATCAACCACTGTTCACACGAAACCCTTCTCCACTTCAGTCCTCAAGGTCTCATTCGATTATTTGCTACTACCACCAGATCTGTACCAATGACGGCTCCATGCAGGCTTACGCCAAACACTTCTATGCACACCATTGTACCTTCCTACTCACTAAAGTTTCAAAATTTATATTACAAGTAATATAAATCATCTACTTTAGCGGTAATGTATAGTATACAACAAGCGCCATCCATTTTAAGGGCTAGTTGCTTCGGCAGGTGAGTTGTTACACACTCCTTAGCGGATTTCGACTTCCATGATCACCGTCCTGCTGTTTTAAGCAACCAACGCCTTTCATGGTTTCTGAATGAGTTGTTAATTTGGGCACCGTAACATTACGTTTGGTTCATCCCACAGCGCCAGTTCTGCTTACCAAAGTGGCCCACTGGGCACATTATATCATAACCTTAAACTTCATATCAAGAAGTTAAGGTTCTTACCCATTAAAGTTTGAGAATAGGTTAAGATCGTTTTCGACCCTAAGGCCTCTAATCATTCCTTTACCAGATAAGATTATTTTATACAACAGTTAAATGCACCAGCTATCCTGAGAAACTTCGGAAGGAACCAGCTACTAGATGGTTCATTGGTCTTTCGCCCTATACTCAATTCTGACAATCGATTTGCACGTCAGAACTGTTTCGGTCTTCCATCAGGGTTTCCCTGACTTCAACCTGATCAAGTATAGTTCACCATCTTTCGGTCACAGCATATATGCTCAAGGTACGTTCCAGTTAGAGGCATAAATAATATAAATATTATCATACATAACTATATAGAACGCCCCGGGATTGTGTTAATTAACTATAAATAGTTAAAAAACTAATCCCATTAATAGTCAAGTTAATTACGCTATTAGGTTTTATCCCAATAACTTGCACATATGTTAGACTCCTTGGTCCGTGTTTCAAGACGGTCCCGAAGGTATCCTGAATCTTTCGCATTGTTAATCATACAAGTGCATATAATAAACACAAAAATCAATGATAATCATGCCATTATATAATTCGAAAAATTAACGCACTGTATTCATATAAATCTATCAGCACTTTATCAAATTTATGACATTTATTTTATGTTAAAATGCAAGCATTTTAATTTAAATAACAATTGACTAAAATTTTTTGATAAATTAATTGATACTAATAGATTACAATGTCCTTATATGGAAAAATGCACTATTATTATAATATTGTTTAAATATTACAATTTTAATGATGAATTTTCCATAATGGATATTCAGGTTCATCGGGCTTAACCTCTAAGCAGTTTCACGTACTATTTAACTCTCTATTCAGAGTTCTTTTCAACTTTCCCTCACGGTACTTGTTTACTATCGGTCTCATGGTTATATTTAGTTTTAGATGGGTTTACCACCCACTTAGTGCTGCACTATCAAGCAACACGACTCTTTGGAACACCATCTAATAATCATTAACGTTATACGGGCCTGGCACCCTCTATGGGTAAATGGCCTCATTTAAGAAGGACTTAAATCGTTAATTTCTCATACTAGAATATTGATGTTCCATACACTGCATCTCACATTTGCCATATAGACAAAGTGACTTAGTGCTGAACTGATTTCTTTTCGCTCGCCGCTACTAAGAAAATCCTTGTTAGTTTCTTTTCCTCTAATTAATATGCTTAAATTCAGGGGGTAGTCCCATATGAGTTGAGGTTGTATAATTATACTTATATATTAGTTATTATAAAACATGATGATTATAATAACAATTTGAAATATACTATAATTTTGAAGTTCCATAATATTGACAAATGTTTTATTCTTTATCTCATCATAAATAAGAGGCAATTCTAGTTAAAAAAAAATTCTTTATGCTAGACATTCCTCATATTATTTTTGAATAAAATAAAGAATATATAATTCTTCAAATTTTCTCATACAAATATATACAACAAGAGAAGTATAGATATTTCGTTATTTATTTTAATATTATGAATATATTATGAGTAAATGTTTTGCAACATTACAATATATATTATCAATAATATACCATATGCTTAAAATTTCGAAAATTTTAAACAACTTATTTAGCATAGTCTTACAACCCTCAACCATATGTAGTCAAGCAGCACTCTAAAATTAATTAAAGTACATAACAGCATGGACTGCGATATGCGTTCAAAATGTCGATGTTCATGTGTCCTGCAGTTCACACGATGACGCTTTGCTGCGTTCTTCATCGACCCATGAGCCAGTGATCCACCGCAGAGTAATACAAATTTTTGGTTTATTTCATTACGTCATATATTCTTTTATTGAAAGAAATTAAAATACACCATTTTACTGGCATATATCAATTCCTTCAATAAATTTTTTTATACCTAAAAAAATGTTGCGAAATATCTTAGTTTTACATAATCAATGAAAATACGGTATATGACAACTATATAAAATATATTTAATTGTATTATAATCGATATATGTAAAGCATTAACCTGAACAAACAGGTACAACATTATATTTTAGGTTGTTGCGTTTATACAATGTATGCGCATGTTAATAATGAACAATACATTTGTGCAACGCATGTATATTATGGCACATATACGCAGTTAATAATTTTCTTGCCCAAAACACATAAAAATGTAATACATTTATACAATATGATATGACAAATAAAATTTATAACAAGTAATTTTATTGTATAAATATACATTACAATACACAATTTCAAATGTTTGAGCAAAGTAAATTATTTATTTTATTATTGACAATTAAAAATTTTCTTTTATTTTCGTTAAAATATATTTCTATATATTAATGAAAAAAAAATTTTTATTTTATTAACAGTTAGATGCATTATACAATAATGATCCTTCCGCAGGTTCACCTACGGAAACCTTGTTACGACTTTTACTTCCTCTAAATAATCAAGTTCATCAACTTTTGCGAAACAACCGTAACACACAAGGCGTCACAGTGATCACGTCCGAGACCTCACTAAATAATTCAATCGGTAGTAGCGACGGGCGGTGTGTACAAAGGGCAGGGACGTAATCAATGCGAGTTAATGACTCACACTTACTGGAATTCAAGTTCATGTGAACAGTTTCAGTTCACAATCCCAAGCATGAAAGTGGTTCAGCGGTTTACGGACCTCTCGGTCTAGGAAATACACGTTGATACTTTCATTGTAGCGCGTGCAGCCCAGGACATCTAAGGGCATCACAGACCTGTTATTGCTCAATCATTATTGCTAGACAATTTGTCCATTTAAGCTAGTGTCCTTATAATGGGACAAACCAACAGGTACAGCTCCATTATATAAACACATTCAAACACAATAAACATTTTACTGCCACCATGAATGAAGGCTATATAAGCTTCAACACCATAATCCTGAAGATATCTATTTAATATATTTGAGTCTCGTTCGTTATCGGAATTAACCAGACAAATCACTCCACGAACTAAGAACGGCCATGCACCACCACCCATAGATTCGAGAAAGAGCTATCAATCTGTCTTACACACTTATGTTCGGACCTGGTAAGTTTTCCCGTGTTGAGTCAAATTAAGCCGCAGGCTCCACTCCTGGTGGTGCCCTTCCGTCAATTCCTTTAAGTTTCAGCTTTGCAACCATACTTCCCCAGCCCAAAGCTTTGGTTTCCCGGCGACTGAGAGGCCATAAAGTAGCTACACCCAATTGCTAGCTGGCATCGTTTATGGTTAGAACTAGGGCGGTATCTGATCGCCTTCAGACCTCTAACTTTCGTTCTTGATTAATGAAAACATCTTTGGCAAATGCTTTTTAAGTTAGTCTTACGACGGTCCAAGAATTTCACCTCTCGCGTCGTAATACTAATGCCCCAAACTGCTTCTATTAATCATTACCTCTTGATCTGAAAACCAATAGAAAGCAGAACAGAGGTCTTATTTCATTATCCATGCACAGAATATTCAGGCATTTGAAGCCTGCTTAAGCACTCTAATTTGTTCAAAGTAATTGTACCGGCCCACAATAACACTCGATGAAGAGCACTAATGCAGGTTTTAAATGGGACATATAAAAAAAAGTATTTAATTACATATAAGAACTCCACCGGTAATACGCTTACATACATAAGGTATAGTACTAACTACAATTGTAAGTTGCTACCGTATGAAGCACAAGTTCAACTACGAACGTTTTAACCGCAACAACTTTAATATACGCTATTGGGCTGGAATTACCGCGGCTGCTGGCAGACTTGCCCTCAATAGGGTCTGTTAAAGATTTAAAGTGTACTCATTCCAATTACAGGGCCTCGGATATGGTCCTGTATTGTTATTTTCGTCACTACCTCCCGAGCTGGGGTGGGTAATTTACGCGCCTGCTGCCTTCTTAGATGTGGTAGCCGTTTCTCAGGCTCCCTCTCGGAATCGAACCTGATTCCCGTTACCGTTGCAACCATGGTAGTCCTAGATACTACCATCAAAGTTGATAGGGCAGACATTTGAAGATCTGTCGTCGGTACAAGACCATACGATCTGCATGTTATCTAGAGTTCAACCAGTGTAACGATCTTGCGATCGCTTGGTTTTAGCCTAATAAAGCACACGTTCCAAAGGTCCGTGTTTTAATTGCATGTATTAGCTCTGAATTACCACAGTTATCCAAGTAACAACGATCTAAGGAACCATAACTGATATAATGAGCCTTTTGCGGTTTCACTTTTATTTCGTGTGTACTTGACATGCATGGCTTAATCTTTGAGACAAGCATATAACTACTGGAGGATCAACCAGAATAATGTGTTATTTCTATGTGTAAATATTTTACAATATAAATATTTTAAATATGTAATAGACATGACAACTCATTAATATTTTTGAATAAATATGACATGCATATAGAGAACGAATATTTCAATTTAAATAGCAATCATGTTCGTTAGTTATAAAAAAACTTACATTTTTTTTATAAATATATATATATACAAAATATATACATATTAATTTGTTCAAAATATCTTTATATTTACACTTACTTAATATAAATTCATCACACGTACATTATTTAAATTCAAAATAAATTGAATAAAAAATTTATTTAATTTTGATTACAAATTGATAATTTATCTACATTTTGTATATATGTTTAATAAATATTATATTAAATAAAACCTTTATCCACAATATATTTACATTGTTTAAAGTTTAATTATTTTAATTTCCAATATACTATACATGTGCACTGCCCTTGCATTGGAGAATCGAAAACATATGATATTCAATTTTCCAACCAGGTAACACTAAACCAAACCAATTATATATAAACCTGTTGGTGGTTCTATTTTTAATGAAAGTTTATGCGCTAAATTAACGATAATGTGAAACCTATTTAGTATATATTGAAGAACAATATACCTTGCAATTCCACTATTATCTAACAATTGCATATTATTACCGCCAAGCGTTCAAAGACAACAAATAACGAATAACTTTCATTTTCATTGACAACATTTATTATTATATGCGTCGACACATATAATAGATGAACACCCTGCTCACCTGTAAAGGTTTTTGCCACGCTTTCTAAAATTCAATTAGTTTTTAAATACCTCTTAATTTAATCAAGTGCATGCATCAATATATTTATGCATATTAAACTTCATTATTTTTGCCACATTTATAAATGCCATGTCGGCAGACAACACTCCACCGTCATATAATTTCGGTATGTTAATTTTTCATATGACTTGCCTTGCGCGACACCACTCCACCTATGGGTTTTTTGCACTTTCTAAAATTCAATTATTTTTTTCAGTACCTCTTAATTTAATCAGTGCATGCATCAATATATTTATGCTATTAAACTTCATTATTTTGCACCACATTATAAATACCCAATGCCGACGAGACAACTCCACCGTCATATATAATTTCGGTATATTAAATTTTTTCATATGTTGCCTTGCGACACCTCCACCTATATAGGTTTTTTTGCCGCGCTTCTAAAATTTACCATTTTTCAAATGACAGTTTTTGTTTCTATAGCATATGCATATGTTTATATAATAATGCTGTAAAACTTCATTATTTTTTGCACCACATATTATAAATATCAATGCCGGCAAGACAACATCCACCGTCATATGTTCGGTATGTTAAATTTTCATATGACTTGCCTTGCGACACCATCCACCTATATGGGTTTTGCACGCTCTAAATTTCAATTAGTTTTCAGTACCTCTTAATTTAATCGTGCATGCATCAATATGTTTATGCTATTAAACTTCATTATTTTTGCCATTATAAATGCCCAATGCCAGCAAGACAACCTCCACCGTCATATAATTTCGGTATGTTAAATTTTTCATATGACTTGCCTTGCGACACCCTCCACCTATATGGGTTTTGCCACGCTTTCTAAATTTGTTTTCAAATGACAATTTTTATTTCATCATATGTATGCTATAATTATATTTGTAAAACTTCATTATTTTTTGCCACATGTTATAAATATCAATGCCATTGAGACAACCTCCACCGTCATATAATTTCGGTATGTTAAATTTTTTTATATATGACTTGCCTTGCGCGACACCACTCCACTATATAGGTTTTTTGCCACGCTTTCTAAATTTACCATTTTTCAAGGACGATCTGTTTTCATAAATGTACTGTTATAAAATGTCTATGTCATATGAAAGTACTCTATTATATTGTTTATTTAAATGTCTGTCATATGAAAATATAATTTTACTTATATCAAATATGATTTATTTTTTGTAGTCATATAAATTTTTTTTTATTTTATGGAGTTGATTTTATTTGTCATATAATATGGTTATGACATAAGAAAGTTGAATTTTTCTTGTCATATGAAATTTTTTATGTCATATAAATTTGACTTTCTTGTAGTCATATGAAATTTTATTGTTATTTGAGAATTGTTATATTTTGTCATATAATATGGTTATAAAAAATGAAAGTTGAATTTTACTTGTCATATGAAATTTGTCTCTTTTTTGTTGTAGTCATATGAAATATTTATGTTGAATTGTTCGTGTCATATGAAATTTTTTATGTCTTGAAATTTGCCTTTTTTTTTTTATTTATAAAATTTTGTATGTTATATGAGTTTGTTTAATTCTTGTCATATTATATGGTTATGACAAATAAATGTTGAATTTTACATGTCATAAAATTTAACTTTTTTTGTAGTCATATGAAATTTTATATTATTTGGGGTTGACTTTGTTTTGTCATAAAATATGGCTGTGACTTAAGAAAGTTGAATTTTTCTTGTCATATGATATTTTTTATGTCATGAAAATTGACTTTTATTTTGTAGTCATATAGAATTTTTTATGTTTGAATTTTTTCTAGTCATATAAATTTTTTATGTCATGTGAAATTTGCCTTTTTTTTTGTATTTATAAATTTTATGTTATATGGATTTGTTTAATTCTTGTCATATTATATGGTTATGACAATAAATGTTGAATTTACATGTCCTAAGATTTAACTTTTTTGTAGTCATATGAAATTTTTTTGTTTGAATTTTTTGCGTCATATGAAATTTTTATGTCATGTGAAAATTGATTTTTTTTTTTTTTGTATTTTAATTTGAATTTTATTTAAATGAGGATGTGTTTAATTATTGTCATATAATATGGTTATATGAAAATAATAGTTAATTTACTTGTCATATAAAATTTGACTCTTTCTTTGTGTCATATGAAAATTTATGTTATATAGAGGTTGAATTTTCTTGTCATATAGATTTTTTTATTTCATATGAAATTTGTCTCTTTTGTTGTAGTCATATGAAATATTTATGTTTGAATTGTTCGTGTCATATAAATTTTTATGTCTTGTGAAATTTGCCTTTTTTTTTGTATTTATAAAAATTTTAATGTTATATGAGATTTGTTTAATTCTTGTCATATTATATGGTTATGAAAATAAATGTTGAATTTTACATGTCATAAAAATTAACTTTTTTTTGTAGTCATATAAATTTTATATTATTTGGGAGTTGACTTTGTTTTGTCATAAAATATGGCTGTGACTTAAGAAAGTTGAATTTTCTTGTCATATGATATTTTTATGTCATGAGAAATTTGACTTTATTTTGTAGTCATATGAAATTTTTATGTTTGAATTTTCTAGTCATATGAAATTTTTTATGTCATGTAAAATTTGCCTTTTTTGTTTATATAAATTTTTATGTTATATGAAGTTTGTTTAATTCTTGTCATATTATATGGTTATGACAAATAAATGTTAATTTACATGTCCTAAGAATTTAACTTTTTTTGTAGTCATATGAAATTTTTTTTGTTTGAATTTTTGCGTCATATGAAATTTTTATGTCATGTGAGTTGATTTTTTTTTTTTTTTAATTTGAATTTTTATTTAAATGAGGATGTGTTTAATTATTGTCATATAATATGGTTATGACAAAATAGTTAAATATTACTTGTCATATAAAATTTGACTCTTTCTTTGTAGTCATATAAATTTATGTTATATGAGGTTGAATTTTTCTTGTCATATGAATTTTATTGTCATATAAATTTGTCTCTTTTGTGTAGTCATATGAAATTTTATGTTTGAATTTTTTCGTGTCATATGAAATTTTTATATGTATGAAAATTGCCTTTTGTATTTATAAGAAATTTTTATGTTATATGAGATTTGTTTAATTCTTGTCATATTATGGATTGCATGACAAATAAATGTTGAATTTACATGTCATAAGAATTTAACTTTTTTTAGTCATATAGAAATTTTTATATTATTTGGGAGTTGACTTTGTTTTGTCATAAAATATATGGCTGTGACTTAAGAAAGTTGATTTTTTCTTGTCATATGATATTTTTTATGTCTGAGAAATTTGACTTTATTTTGTAGTCATATGAAATTTTTTATGTTTGATTTTCCTAGTCATATGAAATTTTTATGTCATGTGAAAGTTGCCTTTTTTGTATTTATATGAATTTTTTTTTATGTTATATGAAGTTGTTTTAATTCTTGTCATATTATATGGTTATGACAAATAAATGTTGAATTTTACATGTCCTAAGATTTAACTTTTTTTGTAGTCATATAAATTTTTTGTTTGAATTTTTTGCGTCATATGAAATTTTTTATGTCATGTGAAGATGATTTTTTTTTGTATTTTAATTTGATTTTTATTTAAATGGATGTGTTTAATTATTGTCATATAATATGGTTATGAATAAATAATAGTTAAATATTACTTGTCATCATATAAGTTGATCTTTCTTTTTACAATTGAATCATATGAAATTTAATAATTATATGAGTTGAAGTTTTCTTCATATCATATAGAGATTTTATGTCATATGAAATTTGCTTTTTTTTGTCATATGAAATTTTATATGTTTGAATTTTTTCGTGTCATATAGAAATTCTTATGTCTTGTGAGTTGCCTTTTTGTATTTATAAGAAATTTTTTATGTTATATAAGTTGTTTAATTCTTGTCATATTATATAGTTATGACAAATAAATGTTGATTTTACATGTCATAAAGAAATTCTTTTTGTAGTCATATAGAATTTTATATTATTTGGGGTTGACTTTGTTTTGTCATAAAAATATGGCTGTGACTTAAAAGAGTTGAATTTTCTTGTCATATGATATTTTTTTATGTCATGAAATTTGACTTTTATTTTTTATTTTTATGAGATTGAGAATTTTATGTTTGAATTTTTCTAGTCATATGAAATTTTTTATGTCATATGATTTGCCTTTTTTTTTTGTATTTATATGAGATTTTTATGTTATATGAGATTTGTTTAATTCTTGTCATATATATGGTTATGACAAATAAATGTTGAATTTTTACATGTCCTAAGATTAACTTTTTTTTGTAGTCATATAAAATTTTTTTGTTTTAAATTTTTGCGTCATATGAAATTTTTTATGTCATGTAAAATTGTTTTTTTTTTTTTAACATTTTAATTTGAATTTTTTTTTTATTTAAATGAGGATGTGTTTAATTATTGTCATATAATATGGTTATGACAAATAATAGTTTAAATTTTACTTATCATATAATTGACTCTTTTCTTTATAATCATATATAAAATTTATGTGTTATATGAGGTTGAATTTTTTCTTGTCATATAATTTTATATATGAAATTTGATTTTATGTAGTCATATGAGTTTATATGTTTGAATTTTCGTGTCATATAAAATTCTTATGTCATGTGAATATATGAAATTTTATATCATGTGAAATTTGACTTTTTTTGATCATATGAAATTTAATTTTTTTGTGTTATATGAAAGTTTGTTTATTTTTTTGAAATGTATATGCTATATGACAAATATGAGTTAATTTTACTTGTCATATAAAATTTGACTTTTTTTTTTGTAGTCATATGATTTATATGAGGTTATTTTTATTTGAAATATTAATATGGTTTGATAAATAAAAGTTGAATTTTTCTTGTCATTAGAGAATTTGTTGACTTTTTTGTAGTCATATAATTTTATATGTTTTGTGATTTTCAATTATCATATAAAATTTTATTATCATGTGAATATATAAATTTTTTTTTTATGTCATGTAATTTGACTTTATTTTGTAGTCATATGAATTATTTTGTATTAATATGGTTGTGACATAATAAAGTTAATTTTACTTGTCATATGAAATTTATGTGTTATATGAGAGTTGACTTTTTTTTGTCATATAGTATGGTTTATGACATAGGAAAGTTAAGAATTTTCTAGTCACTTTTACTTTTTTTTTTAAATTGAAAGTTAAATTTATTTGAAATTCCTTTGTCATACTTTAAATACCGACGTTTATCAAAATATGTTCATATTTTCATGAACAAATTATAATCACAAGCTATAATATTATAATATAATAGAGAGGCTTACAGGGGCACAGTAAAGAATCTCGTTAAATCTTTTCAAATGCGTCACTATTTTGATGACAAGACAGTTGTACCGATAAACATATTTTAATATACATCAGAAAATAATATATTATCTTATTGTTTCAATCACACCAAAATTATTTCTTCAACATATTTTCATGCACAAATTTATAATCAAGCTATATATATTATGTAGAAACTTAGGGACACAGTAAGAATCTCAATAAATCTTTTCAAATGCGTCACTATTATGATGACGGACAATTGGCTACCGATATATACATATTTTGAATATACCCGTTTATCAAAATTTCTTTAATATACTCCAGAAATGAATTTCTTTTTTTTATTAAGTGTTAAGACAAAATTATTTCAACACATTTCCATTCCACAAATTTTTTTAACACAAGCTATAAGTTATAATATTACATCAGAAACAACACGGACACAGTAAGAACCTCATTAAATCTTATCAAATGCGTCACTAGTATGATGAGACAATTGGCTACCGATATAATCATATTTAGAGTATCGCCGTTAATCAAAATTTCTTTAATATACTTCACAGATTAATGCATTTTAATTAAGTTTTGTTAATACAAAATTGTTTCTCAACACATTTTCATTCACAATTTACAATCACAAGCTATAAGTTGTAATATTATATTGAAGCTTACGGACACAGTAAGAATCTCATTAAATCTTTTCATATACGTCACTAATATGATGACGAGACAATACCTTTTTATTTTATTTAAACTTTATATAAATCAATGAAATATATATAATATATTTCTATATATATATTTCATATACATACAATTAAGTCTTTTAAATACGTCACTAATATGATGACGAGACATTTGGCTACCATTTCAAGTAGAAATTTTCATAAATCATATATGTATAAAAATACAGATATCATATGTTATACATTATATATAATATTTTGCTTAGACATATATATACACATAGCATATACATACCATCTGTAAATATATATATATATATATTTATATATATGTCTTTACATATGTGTATGTGTTTATTGATCGATTTTTTTTAATTGTCGAATCATCAAAGCAAGGATAAGCTTCAGTGGATCGCAGTATGGCAGCTGCTCAGCACTTACAACACCTTGCCTGTTATAAAGTCGTTTACAATTGATTCTAGGCTTTGTCATTGTATTAAATAATGTTTTAATATATAACTAGCGCGGCATCAGGTGATCGAAGATCCTCCCAATTTACTATGTTATACGTAACATTGGCATCACATCCATTGTCGTCTATTAAATGAATAACAAACTTTTAATGGTTTAGAAGCCATACAATACCGTGCCTTATTTATCATTGCAGTCCAGCACGGATACGACCTTAGAGGCGTTCAGGCATAATCAACGGACGTAGCGTCATACCACTGTTCGCTCGAACAAGTATTGTGCCATTGGTCCGTACCTGCGGTTCCTCTCTCGTACTACGCAGGAATGCTGTCGCAACAACGTTTTGTCATTAGTAGGGTAAAACTAACCTGTCTCACGACGGTCTAAACCCAGCTCACGTTCCCTTGCATGGGTGAACAATCCAACGCTTGGTGAATTTTGCTTCACAATGATAGGAAGAGCCGACATCGAAGGATCAAAAAGCGACGTCGCTATGAACGCTTGGCCGCCACAAGCCAGTTATCCCTATGGTAACTTTTCTGACACCTCTTGTTAAAACTCTTTAAACCAAAAGGATCGATAGGCCGATTTTGCTGTCCTGTGTTTACTGAACACCGAGATCAAGTCAGCATTTGCCTTTTGCTCTATGTGTGGTTTCTGTCACTGAGCTGGCCTTGGGACACCTCCGTTATTATTTGAGAGATGTACCCCAGTCAAACTCCTGGCAATGTCCTTGAATTGGATCATACCTGAGTAGTGGAGTTATACCAATTATTAAATCAAAAGTACATAAATGCACTCTCTCATTAAAGAATTTGTTTGCGATTATATAACAAACTCGTGATACTTTGATCAAGAAGCATCAAAACCCAATACCATAAGATATAATAAATATATCCGTATAATGGCTAGAAATGATACACGTTCCATTTAATCAAGTAAGTAAGGAAACAATAGAGTAGTGGTATTTCATTGTCGATACTAAACCGAAATCTAATATCTCCCACTTATTCTACACCTCTTATATCTCTTTTTACTTGCAGATTAAGTCAAGCTCAAAAGGTCTTCTTTCCCCGCTAAATATTCCAAGCCCGTTCCCTTGGCTGTGGTTTCGCTAGATAGTAGATAGGGACAGAATCAAAAGGATCTCTCCGATTTATTTAACGTGGCGTGTTCCAGTTAAGGATTACGACCACGGTATTCGAATATGCAAGCATATAATACATCAGTTTGGTACAATGCAAACTGACGCCCCTAAGAGATGTGCAGTGGCTTCCATCTCCTCGGATCCAAATAAGTGTACACCATCGGTTGCACCTCCCCTTGGTATGAGGCAGAGCATCTATTCTCTCCTGCGTTGAAACGCAACGCTACGCAACACAGCCACCACGAACTCCACTGGGGCCCGACCTCAATGAGAAGTCTTGGAGAAACTCTCTCAGCCCGTGGTACCGATTTTCAAAGGATCAGTATCCCCTCCCATTTAGCTCCGACAAGCCTGGACGCTGGGTGATCCATGGTGCACCTTTAGTCGTCTCGTACGACAAGCGGTTACATACTGTGGGTGATATTCTAAGACCCGCCGCCAACGGGTGAGGCCAGTTTTAGCTTATTATTCAGGGACTGACAGCCCTGGTACCTCATTTAGTCATGCCTCATACGACAAGCAGAGGTGCACTGTGGTAGTATTCTAAGACCCGCCAACCACAGGTGAGCCAGTTTGGCTTATTCAGCTCGGGACTGACAGCCCTGGTACCTCATTTAGTCGTCTCCGACAAGTGAGGTGCACTGTGGTAGTATTAAGACCATAGCCACAGGTGAGGCCAGTTTAGCTTATTCAGCTCGGGACTGGCAAGCCGCCAACGCCTTCCTCCTCCAGCATTTGCCGACGCCGTAAACACGGCATGGGCAAATGTGTCTAACTACATCCTCTCCTGGGTCTCCGTCACTCCAGACACTCTCCAAACGCCGCGTTCATTGTGCACTCCAGGTCCATCGAGGAACCGCAGATCTGCATAAGTGGGCATACACATAGCACGTGTAGCCAGTCCTCACGATCAGCACCACAAGCACATGCAGTCGTCTCGCTCAGAGTTCTTCCATGCAGAAATGCATTTAGTGATCCATGGCCAGTCAGCAAGAATCCAGCGTGCATCGTAGCGAAAGTCGCCTTGATAGACGAAGCCTGCGCTCGGGAAAAACTCGTGTGTTACCGTCGGTATCACCGTCATCCCATCTGCGCTGCCACTCGCTCAGCAAGCATTCGTCAAGCAACGCCATCTTTTGCTTCAATCAAGTCCTGCCAAGTCTCGATCGTACAATGCCACTTTCCTCAACGGGTAGTCACGCTTGAGTTTGAACTTGATTGCCAATTTCTTGGCCTCCAAGTCAAACGGGGGAGCACCAACAGCACCTGCAGTGCCGCTGTGGACACTGTTCGGCATACCGGGAGGCATCCTAGAAGGATAAGCCTCTGGCAGGCAATTAGTGTCCTCCTGGCCAATCTGACGGTCCGTCGTGCCATGCCATACCGAGGCAAAATGTGCCAAGGCACCATGGGTCCGGCATAGATGGTCCGCTTGTCGCGGGACTGACCCCAGTCGACCCGCAGTACGCGTGCCAATGCCGCAACGACTCCAGTAAGCCAGGATTTAAGCGAGTTTATGTGCCGTACATAACTCATCTTCTAACTGTGATGCCAAGATACCGATATTCATCAACATACTTCAAGTTTCCTCCACAAATCAGACCCAGGGGGGGTCTATTGGCGGAAGAGAAACTAAGAAGCATGCATGCCGTCTTGCTGGTTGATACAGCCACTCCGACTTCTGCTCCCCAGCGCCTACGATGGACATCAGCTGCTCGCCTTTGGCTCTGGTTCCAGGCGGGGTCCTCCTCGACGAAAATCAGCAAGTCATCCGCATACGCGCTAAAAACACAGTGTAGCCAGACGCTGAAGAGTGTTTCCATCAAGAGTTCCATATGAATGGACCACTGATGGATCCCTGTGGGCAACCTCGTGTCACCGGAACAGACGCTTCTCCATACCTGCTGACGATACTTGCGTTTCTGCCTGAGAAGCTTCTCCACAAGCTGGCTTCACGGCATCCTGGTCAGATCAGGCGGCGCAGCGCAGCACTCCACTCCACGTGGTCGAAGGCTCCTTTGAAGTCCACGAAGATACCAGAGCACGAGTTTGGCCGGGCTGGCCTGCAACCTGCTCACGACGTCTCAAGCATCCTCACGCAGCGTTCGGGTTGGAATCCAACTGCCATCTGCATCCTGCCGGTAGGACTTCTCGTAAGCGGGTCACCGATTCCCTCAAGCACTTTGCCAAACACTGGCAGCAGACAGATACCGATAAGAGCCAGGATCGCTCTGTCATATCAGGACCCTTGGTAGTGGGACTACTCGCGGGCGCTTCCACTCGCCGGAAGTATCCTGCCCCTAATGCATCACGCATACAAGGCAGTCAAATGCTGAGGATGGCACGCCATACCTCCTTGACGATCTTGCCAGTGATACCTGCGTCCGCAGGGGGGCCTGCTCCTCAGCCTGGCAGGCAGCATCAAGCCTCCAGATGACTCCGAGGCCTGGAGGTACTTCACTCAGGATGATAACAGGCGCATCAGACTCCGCAACTGGGAAAGTTACGGAGGAGCACTTCAGGCAGTCGTGCCAGGTTACGACAAGCCTATCGCGAGCGAAGACATCAAAACTGGCATCCTTTCTCCGTCCTCGGCAGATCTTATAAACAGTGCCCCAGGGATCGTTGGTGCTGTTCTCTCCACGAATTTGCGCCAGTCTTCCTCCTTCACCGCTGGATACGCTTCTTGTAATCCGCTGAGGAGGTCCTCAGTGAAATCGCAAAAGCGCGGCATCATCATCGTGTCCGACGACGAGCATCCTGTAGCCTGCGCCTCAGTCTCCTGACCTCTCGGCGCTTGAGATGGTTCGGCATTCACCAAACTACACGTCGCTTGGCTCGCGCGGTCGTGCGGTGCCAACACAAGATCGCACACATCATGTACAATCAAGCGCAGTGCAGAAACTGTCGTCCAGCGGCGTCTCCATGTAATCCTCAGGCGGCTCCATGATCCTCCTAGCCACTTCATCCACTCAGACAGCTGCTCACCCTGCATGTAGTTCTGCAATCTCTCGCCACGGCGAGGATCTTACTGAACCACATGGGGATGCTGCGTTCGCGTCGGTGCCTAGAATAACTGGTGAACTGCTGGCCAGCAAGTACCTCATTCATGTACGAAATGTACGGCTCTAAACTCTCCTGGTGTTGGCAATATACGGAGCTCAGGAAGATTGTGCCAAATCTCCCAGTGACACTCACGCATACTCCAAAGTCGGTGATGAGCGGCTCTACGGGCATGCAGATGGCATCGGGGTCATTCATGACGATAGCAGCTTTTTTTGACGGTCAGCAAAACTCGCATCCTGGCTGGGAATCCTGAGATTCGGTGACAACAAGCGGAGGCTCTGGAGCCTAGATAGACAGTAGGAATCTCGTTAATCCATTCATGCAGCGTCACCACTAGATGACGAGGCATTGGCTACCCATAAGAGAGTCATAGTTACCCTGCTGACCCGCGCTTACTTGAATTTCTTCACTTGACATATTCAGAACTGGGCAGAAATCACATTGTGTCAACACGCTGGGGCCATCACAATGCTTTGTTTAATTAGACAGTCGGATTCCCCAAGTCCGTGCCAGTTCTGAATTGATTGTTAATGATAATCGTTAATTAAAAGAACTAATTGGTTACCCATTAGTATTCTGAAAATTTAGCAAGAAAGTTCCACACTGGCTAGCGTAACTAAACTATCCGGGGAACAAGAAATCACCATAAACAGATAGAAAACTCATTTACCCAGAACGGTTACCATAAAACCATGTTATTGTTTCCCAATCAAGCCTGACTCATCTCAACTTCAGAGCCAATCCTTATCCCGAAGTTACGTGACTAACTTGCCGACTTCCCTCTGCTACATTCTTCTATCGACTAGAGACTCTTCAATTTTGGAGACCAGCTGCGGATATTGGCATTTGCCTGTTGAGAGAAGTTTGCGTGTCCCCAAATTCAAATTTTCAAGGTCCGAGGAGAAAATATCGACACAACAGTATATGTCATGCTTCAGCTCATCTACCATATCTCTCTGCGAAAGACTCATGGTAGTAGTCATTATAAACAGAAAAGAAAACTCTTCCGATACCTCTCCTGACGTTTCTTTATGGTATCGTTCCTGCTGCCAGGATGTGAGCACGAGGCCCATATTTTAAACAACAAACGATACTCAACAGGTTACGAATTGGAACCGTATTCCTTCTTTGTTCAAAATTATTCAAGGTATTAATTTTCCAAATTTTAAATATTGACAACTTTTTATTTGAAAATCTTTTCGGCTTTCGCCTTGAACTTTAGGACCGATAACTCGTGATCAACCACTCGTTCACACGAAACCCTTCTCCACCAGTCCTCCAAGGTCTCATTCGATTATTTGCTACTACCACCAAGATCTGTACCAATGATTTGCTCATGAAGCACGCCAAACACTTTATGCACACTATTGTATCTTCCTACTCACTAAAAGCCAAAATTTATATTAGCAATATAAATCATCTACTTTAGCAATGAGGGTATACAACTTAAGCGCCATCCATTTTGGCTAGTTGTTTCGGCAGGTGAGTTGCTACACATTCTTGAAGTGGATTTCGACTTCTGTTGATCACCGTCCTGCTGTTTTAAGCAACCAACGCCTTTCATGGTTTCAGAATGATGTTAATTTGGGCACTGCACATGTGTTTGGTTCATCCCACAGCGCCAGTTCTGCTTACCAAAGTGGCCCACTGGCATATTATATCATAACCTTAAACTTTCAAGAAAAAGTTAAGGTTCTTACCCATTAAAGTTTGAGAATGGTTAAGATCGTTTCGATCTTAAGGCCTTCTAATCACGGCTTAAGATAAGATTATTTGTTACCAGTTAAATGCACCAGCTATCCTGAGGGAAACTTGAAGGAACCAGCTACTAGATGGTTCTGATTGGTCTTTCGCCCCTATACTCACTCCTGACAATCGATTTGCACGTCAGAACTGTTTCATTCTTCCATCAGGGTTTCCCTGACTTCAACCTGATCAAGTATAGTTCACCATCTTTCGGGTCAGCATATATGCTCAAGGTACGTTCCATTAGAGGCGCAATAATATAAATATTATCATACATAACTATATAGTGAACGCCCCGGATTGTGTTAATTAACTATAAATAGTTAAAAAAACTAATCCCATTAATAGCAAGTTAATTACGCCAGGTTTTTATCCCAATAACTTGCACATATGTTGACTCCTTGTCCGGTTTTCAAGACAACCTTGAAGGTATCCGAATCTTTTCGCATTGTTAATCATACGTGCATATAATAAACACAAAAAATCAATGATAATCATGCCATTATATAATTCCGAAAAAAATTAACGCACTGTATTCTTCATATAAATCTATCAGCACTTTATCAAATTTATGACATTTATTTTATGTTAAAATGCAAGCATTTAATTTAAATAAGCAATTGACTAAAATTTTTTGACAATGACTGATACTAATAGATTATAATGTCCTATATGGAAAAAAATGCACACCATTATAATATTGTTTAAATGATACAATTTTAATGATGAATTTTCCATAATGATATTCAGGTCATCAATAACCTCTAAGCAGTTTCACGTACCATTTAACTTCCTCATTCAGAGTTCTTTTGCAACTTCCCTCACGGTACTTGTTTACTATCATCTTGTTATATTTGGCTTCAGATGGCCATTTCACCACTTGAGTGCTGCACTATCAAGCAACACGACTCTTGGAAACACCATCTAATAATTATTAACGTTATAACGGCCTAACCCTCATAAAATGGCCTCTTATAAGTTGACTAAATCGTTAATTTCACTAGAATATTGATGTTCCATACACTGCATCTCACATTTGCCATATAGACAAAGTGACTTAGTGTGAACTGATTTCTTTTCGTCGCCGCTACTAAGAAAATCTTGTTAGTTTCTTTTTCCCTCCCCACTAATATTTTAAATTCAGGGTATATGAGTTGAGGTTGTATGATACTTATATATTAGTTATTAAACATGATGATTATAATAACAATTTGAAATATACTATAATTTTGAAGTTCCATAATATTGATTAACATTTTATTCTTTTTATCTCATCATAATAAGAGGCAATTCTAGTTAAAAAAATTTTATGTTAGACATTCTCAGTATTATTTTTGAATAAAATAAAGAATATATAATTCTTCAAATTCTTCTCATACAAATATATACAACAAGAAGAGCATATTTCGTTATTTATTTTAATATTATGAATATATTATGAGCAAAATGTTTTACAACACAATATATATTATCCAATAATATACCATATGCTAAAAATTTTGAAAAAATTTTAAATAACTATTTAGTAGGTCTTACAACCTCAACCATATGTAGTCAAGAGCACTCTAAAATTAATTAAAGTATATAACAGCATGACCGGCGATATGTCCAAATGTCGATGTTCATGTGTCCTGCAGTTCACAGATGACGCACAGTTTTGCTGCGTTCTTCTTCTTCATCGACGGCCATGAATGAGCGGACTCACCGCTTAGAGTAATACAAATTTTTGGTTTATTTCATTAGTCATATATTCTTTTTTATTGAAAGAAATTAAAAATACACCATTTTTTACCGGCATATATCAATTCCTTCAATAAATTTTTTTATAACCTAAAAAATGTTATGAAACAGTCTTAGTTTTACATAATCAATGAAAATACGGTATATGACAACTATATAAAATATTTAATTGTATTATAATCGATATATGTAAAAGCATTAACCTGAACAAACAGGTACAATTATTATATTTTAGGTTGTTGCGTTTATACAATGTATGCGCATGTTAATAATGAACAATACATTTTGTGCAACGCATGTATATTATGGCACATATATACACGCAGTTAATACATTTATTTACCTAAACACATAAAAAATGTGTAATATACATTTATACACATGAATATGACAAATGTAAAATTTATAACAAAGTAATTTTATTAATGTATAAATTACATTGCAATACACAATTTCAAATGTTTGAGCAAAGTAAATTATTTATTTTATTATTGACAATTAAAAATTTTCTTTTATTTCTTCTTGTAAAATATTTTCTATATTAATGAAAAAAAATTTTTATTTTTATTAACGGTTAGATGCATTATAATAATGATCCTTCCGCAGGTTCACCTACGGAAACCTTGTTAAGACTTTTACTCCTCTCTAAATAATCAGTCAACAACTTTATGAAACAACTGCAACAACACAAGGCGTCACAGTGATCACGTCCGGAGACCTTACTAAATAATTCAATCGGTAGTAGCGACGGGCTGTGTACAAAGGGCAGGACGAATCAATGCGAGTTAATGACTACTGACCATTGGGAATTCCAAGTTCATGTAAACAGTTTCAGTTCACAATCCCGCATGAAAGTGGTTCAAGCGGTTTTACTACGGAAACCTTGTTACGACTTTTACTTCCTCTAAATAATCAAGTTCGGTCAACTTTTAAACAACCGTACACAAGGCGTCACAGTGATCACGTCCGGAGACCTCACTAAATAATTCAATCGGTAGTAGCGACGGGCGGTGTGTACAAAGGGCAGGACGTAATCAATGCGAGTTAATGACTCACACTTACTGGGAATTCCAAGTTCATGTGAACAGTTTCAGTTCACAATCCCAAGCATGAAAGTGGTTCAGCGGTTTACCCGGACCTCTCGGTCTAGGAAATACACGTTGATACTTTCATTGTAGCGCGCGTGCAGCCCAGGACATCTAAGGGCATCACAGACCTGTTATTGCTCAATCTCATTATTGCTAGACGCAATTTGTCCATTTAAGAAGCTAGTGTCCTTATAATGGGACAAACCAACAGGTACGGCTCCACTTATATAAACACATTCAAACACAATAAACATTTTACTGCCACCATGAATGAAGGCTATATAAGCTTCAACACCATAATCCTGAAGATATCTATTTAATATATTTGAGTCTCGTTCGTTATCGGAATTAACCAGACAAATCACTCCACGAACTAAGAACGGCCATGCACCACCACCCATAGATTCGAGAAAGAGCTATCAATCTGTCTTACACTTATGTTCGACCTGGTAAGTTTTCCCGTGTTGAGTCAATTAAGCCGCAGGCTCCACTCCTGGTGGTGCCCTTCCGTCAATTCCTTTAAGTTTCAGCTTGTACCATACTTCCCCTACCCAAAAGCTTTGGTTTCCGGGAAGCGACTGAGAGAGCCATAAAAGTAGCTACACCCAATTGCTAGCTGGCATCGTTTATGGTTAGAACTAGGGCGGTATCTGATCGCCTTCGAACCTCTAACTTTCGTTCTTGATTAATGAAAACATCTTTGGCAAATGCTGCTTAAGTTAGTCTTACGACGGTCCAAGAATTTCACCTCGTCGTAATACTAATGCCCCAAACTGTTTCTATTAATCATTACCTCTTGATCTGAAAACCAATGAAAGCAGAACAGAGGTCTTATTTCATTATCCCATGCACAGAATATTCAGGCATTTGAAGCCTGTTTTAAGCACTCTAATTTGTTCAAAGTAATTGTACCGGCCCACACACACTCGATGAAGAGCACTAATGCAGGTTTTAAATAGGAGGAACATATAAAAAAATACAAGTATTTAATTACATATAAGAACTCCACCGGTAATATACATACATAAAGGTATAGTACTAACTACAATTGTAAGTTGCACTACCCGTATGAAGCACAAGTTCAACTACGAACGTTTTAACCGCAACAACTTTAATATACGCTATTGGAGCTGGAATAGGTCCTTGTTAAAGGATTTAAAGTGTACTCATTCCAATTACAGGGCCTCGGATATGAGTCCTGTATTGTTATTTTTCGTCACTACCTCCCCGAGCTGGGAGTGGGTAATTTACGCGCCTGCTGCCTTCCTTAGATGTGGTAGCCGTTTCTCAGGCTCCCTCTCCGAATCGAACCCTGATTCCCGTTACCTGTTGCAACCATGGTAGTCCTAGATACTACCATCAAAAGTTGATAGGGCAGACATTTGAAAGATCTGTCGTCGGTACAAGACCATACGATCTGCATGTTATCTAGAGTTCAACCAGTGTAACGATCTTGCGATCGCTTGGTTTTAGCCTAATAAAAGCACGCGTTCCAAAAGGTCCGTGTTTTAATTGCATGTATTAGTTTTAGAATTACCACAGTTATCCAAGTAACTGTTAACGATCTAAGGAACCATAACTGATATAATGAGCCTTTTGCGGTTTCTTAATTTTTTATTTCGTGTACTTAGACATGCATGGCTTAATCTTTGAGACAAGCATATAACTACTGGCAGGATCAACAGAATAATGTGTTATTTCGTGTAAAATATTTTACACATATAAATATTTTTAAATATGTAATAGACATGACAACTCATTAATATTTTTGAATAAATATGACATGCATATAGAGAACGAATATGGCTAAATTTAAATAGCAATCATGTTGTTAGTTATAAAAAAAAAACTTACACATTTTTTTTTATAAATATATATATATACAAAATATATACATATTAATTTGTTCAAAAATATCTTTATATTTACACTTACTTAATATAAATTCATCACACGTACATTATTTAAATTCAAAATAAATTGAATAAAAATTTATTTAATTTTGATTACAAATTGATAATTTATCTACATTTTGTATATATGTGTTAATAAATATTATATTAAATAAAACCTTTATCCACAATATATTTACATTGTGTTAAAGTTTAATTATTTTAATTTCCAATATACTATACATGTGCACACTGCCCTTGCATTGGAGAATCGAAAACATATGTAATTCAATTTTCCAACCAGGTAATACTAAACCACCAACCAATTATATATATAAACCTGTTGGTGGTTCTATTTTTAATGAAAGTTTATGCTTACAAATTAACGATAATGTGAAACCTATTTAGTATATATTGAAGAACAATATACCTTGGCCAATTCCACTATTATCTAACAATTGCATATTATTACCGCAGCCAAGCGTTCAAAGACAACAAATAACGAATAACTTTCATTTTCATTGACAACATTTATTATTATATGCGTCGAACATATAATAGAGATACACACCCTGCTCACCATGTAAAGGTTTTTTTGCCACGCTTTAAAATTCAATTAGTTTTTAAATGCTACCTCTTAATATAATCAAGTGCATATCAATATATTTATGCACTATTAAACTTCATTATTTTTGCACCACACATTATAAATACCAATGTCGGCAAGACAACACTCCACCGTCATATAATTTCGGTATGTTAAATTTTTTCATATGATTGTCTTTGCGCGACCACTCCACCTATATAGGTTTTTTTTGCCACGCTTAAAATTCAATTAGTTTTCAAATGCTACCTTTAATTTAATCAAGTGCATGCATCAATATATTTATGCACTATTAAACTTCATTATTTTTTGCACCACACATTATAAATACCCAATGCCGGCAAGACAACACTCCACCGTCATAATTTCGGTATATTAAATTTTTTCATATGACTTGCCTTGCGCGACACCACTCCACCTATATAGGTTTTTTTTGCCACGCTTTCTAAAATTTACCATTTTTCAAATGACAATTTTATTTCATACCTATGCATATATTTTATAATAATGCACTGTAAAACTTCATTATTTTTGCACCACATATTATAAATATCCAATGCCGGCAAGACAACACTCCACCGTCATATAATTTGGTATGTTAAATTTTTTCATATGATTGCCTTGCTTTATGCGACACCACTCCACCTATATAGGTTTTTTTGCCACGCTTTCTAAAATTCAATTAGTTTTTCAAATGCTACCTCTTAATTTAATCAAGTGCATGCATCAATATATTTATGCACTATTAAACTTCATTATTTTTGCACCACACATTATAAATACCCAATGGCAAGACAACACTCCACCGTCATATAATTTCGGTATGTTAAATTTTTTCATATGACTTGCTCTTGCGACACCACTCCACCTATATATAGGTTTTTGCCACGCTTTCTAAAATTTACCATTTTTTTCAAATGACAATTTTATTTCATACCTATGCATATATTTATATAATAATGCACTGTAAAACTTCATTATTTTGCACCACATATTATAAATATCCAATGCCGGCAAGACAACACTCCACCGTCATATAATTTCGGTATGTTAAATTTTTTCATATGACTTGCCTTGCGCGACACCACTCCACCTATAGGTTTTTTGCCACGCTTTCTAAAATTTACCATTTTTCAAAGGACGATCTGTTTTTCATACATAAATGTACTGTTATAAAATGTCTATGTCATATGAAAGTACTTATTATATTGTTTATTTAAATGTCTGTCATATGAAAATATAATTTTACTTATATCAAATATGATTTATTTGTGGTCATATGAAATTTTTTTATTTTATGGGAGTTGATTTTATTTGTCATATAATATGGTTATGACATAAGAAAGTTGAATTTTTCTTGTCATATAAAATTTTTATGTCATATGAAATTTGACTTTTTCTTGTAGTCATATGAAATTTTTATTGTTATTTGAGAATTGTTATATTTTTTGTATATAATATGGTTATAAAAATGAAAGTTGAATTTTACTTGTCATATGAAATTTGTCCCTTTTTGTTGTAGTATATGAAATATTTATGTTTGAATTGTTCAAATATATGAAATTTTATGTCTTGTGAAATTTGCCTTTTATTTATAAGAAATTTGTATGTTATATGAGATTTGTTTAATTCTTGTCATATTATATGGTTATGACAAATAAATGTTGAATTTTACATGTCATAAGAAATTTAACTTTATTTTAGAGTCATATGAAATTTTTATATTATTTGGGAGTTGACTTTGTTTTGTCATAAAATATGGCTGTGACTTAAGAAAGTTGAATTTTTCTTGTCATATGATATTTTTTATCATGAGAAATTTGATTTTTATTTTGTAGTCATATGAAATTTTTTATGTTTGAATTTTCTATCATATGAAAATTTTATGTCATGTGAAATTTGTTTTTTGTATTTATATGAAATTTTTATGTTATATGAGATTTGTTTAATTCTTGTCATATTATATGGTTATGACAAATAAATGTTGATTTTACGTCCTAAGAAATTTAACTTTTGTAGTCATATGAAATTTTTTTGTTTGAATTTTTTGCGTCATATGAAATTTTTATGTCATGTGAAAATTGATTTTTTTTTTTTTTTTGTATTTTAATTTGAATTTTATTTAAATGAGATGTGTTTAATTATTGTCATATAATATGGTTATGACAAATAATAGTTAAATTTATTGTCATATAAAATTTGACTCTTTTCTTGTAGTCATATGAAATTTATGTGTTATATGAGAGTTGAATTTTTCTTGTCATATGAATTTTACTTGTCATATGAAATTTGTCTTTTGTTGTAATATATAAATATTTATGTTTGAATTGTTCGTGTCATATGAAATTTTATGTCTTGTGAAATCTATCTTTTTGTATTTATAAGAAATGTATGTTATATGAGATTTGTTTAATTTTGTCATATTATATGGTTATGACAAATAAATGTTGAATTTTACATGTCATAAGAAATTTAACTTTATTTTTTGTAGTCATATGAAATTTTTTATATTATTTGGGAGTTGACTTTGTTTTGTCATAAAATATATTGTGACTTAAGAAAGTTGAATTTTTCTTGTCATATGATATTTTTATGTCATGAGAAATTTGACTTTATTTTGTAGTCATATGAAATTTTTATGTTTGAATTTTTCTAGTCATATGAAATTTTTTATGTCATGAAATTTGCCTTTTTGTATTTATATGAAATTTTTATGTTATATGAGATTTGTTTAATTCTTTTGTCATATTATATGGTTATGACAAATAAATGTTGAATTTTACATGTCCTAAGAAATTTAACTTTTTTTTGTAGTCATATGAAATTTTTTTGTTTGAATTTTTTGCGTCATATGAAATTTTTATGTCATGAAAATTGATTTTTTTTGTATTTTAATTTGAATTTTTATTTTAAATGAGATGTTTAATTATTGTCATATATATTATGGTTATGACAAATAATAGTTAAATTACTTGTCATATAAAATTGACTCTTTTCTTGTAGTCATATGAAATTTATGTGTTATATGATAGTTGAATTTTTCTTGTCATATGAATTTTTTATGTCATATGAAATTGACTTTTTTTGTAGTCATATGAAATTTTATATGTTTGAATTTTTCGTGTCATATGAAATTCTTATGTCTTGTGAAATTTGCCTTTTGTATTTATAAGAAATTTTATGTTATATGAGATTTGTTTAATCTTGTCATATTATATGGTTATGACAAAAAATGTTGAATTTTACATGTCATAAGAAATTTAACTTTTTGTAGTCATATGAAATTTTTATATTATTTGGGAGTTGACTTTGTTTTGTCATAAAATATGGCTGTGACTTAAGAAAGTTGAATTTTTTCTGTCATATGATATTTTTATGTCATGAAATTTGACTTTTATTTTGTAGTCATATGAAATTTTTATGTTTGAATTTTTCTAGTCATATGAAATTTTATGTCATGTGAAATTTGTCCTTTTTTGTATTTATATGAAATTTTTATGTTATATGAGATTTGTTTAATTTTTGTCATATTATATGGTTATGACAAATAAATGTTGAATTTTACATGTCCTAAGAAATTTAACTTTTTTTGTAGTCATATGAAATTTTTTTGTTTGAATTTTTGCGTCATATGAAATTTTATGTCATGTGAAAATTGATTTTTTTTTTTTGTATTTTAATTTGAATTTTTATTTAAATGAGATGTGTTTAATTATTGTCATATAATATGGTTATGACAAATAATAGTTAAATATTACTTGTCATATAAAATTTGACTCTTTTCTTTGTAGTCATATGAAATTTATGTGTTATATGAGAGTTGAATTTTTCTTGTCATATGAATTTTACTTGTCATATGAAATTTGTCTCTTTTTGTTGTAGTCATATGAAATATTTATGTTTGAATTGTTCGTGTCATATGAAATTGTTATGTCTTGTGAAATTTGCCTTTTTTTTGTATTTATAAGAAATTTTTATGTTATATGAGATTTGTTTAATTTTGTCATATTATATGGTTATGACAAAAAATGTTGAATTTTACATGTCATAAGAAATTTAACTTTATTTTGTAGTCATATGAAATTTTTATATTATTTGGGAGTTGACTTTGTTTTGTCATAAAATATGGCTGTGACTTAAGAAAGTTGAATTTTTCTTGTCATATGATATTTTATGTCATGAGAAATTTGACTTTTATTTTGTAGTCATATGAAATTTTTATGTTTGAATTTTTCTAGTCATATGAAATTTTTATGTCATGAAATTTGCCTTTTTTTTAATATGAAATTTTTATGTTATATGAGATTTGTTTAATTCTTGTCATATTATATGGTTATGACAAATAAATGTTGAATTTACATGTCCTAAGAAATTGAACTTTTTTTTGTAGTCATATGAAATTTTTTTTGTTTGAATTTTTTGCGTCATATGAAATTTATGTCATGTGAAAATTGATTTTTTTTTTTGTGTATTTAATTTGAATTTTATTTAAATGAGATGTGTTTAATTATTGTCATATATATGGTTATGACAAATAATAGTTAAATATTACTTGTCATATAAAATTTGACTCTTTTCTTTGTAGTCATATGAAATTTATGTGTTATATGATAGTTGAATTTTTTCTTGTCATATATGAAATTTTTTATGTCATATGAAATTTGACTTTTTTTGTAGTCATATGAAATTTTATATGTTTGAATTTTTCGTGTCATATGAAATTTTATGTCTTGTGAAATTCCTTTTTTTTTGTATTTATAAGAAATTTTATGTTATATGAGATTTGTTTAATTCTTTCATATTATATGGTTATGACAAAAAAATGTTGAATTTTACATGTCATAAGAAATTTAACTTTTTTTGTAGTCATATGAAATTTTTTATATTATTTGGGAGTTGACTTTGTTTTGTCATAAAATATGGCTGTGACTTAAGAAAGTTGAATTTTTCTTGTCATATGATATTTTATGTCATGAGAAATTTGACTTTATTTTGTAGTCATATGAAATTTTTATGTTTGAATTTTTCTAGTCATATGAAATTTTTATGTCATGAATTTGTCTTTTTTTTTGTATTTATATGAAATTTTATGTTATATGAGATTTGTTTAATTTTGTCATATTATATGGTTATGACAAATAAATGTTGAATTTTACATGTCCTAAGAAATTGAACTTTTTTGTAGTCATATGAAATTTTTTTGTTTGAATTTTTTGCGTCATATGAAATTTTTTATGTCATGTGAAAATTGATTTTTTTTCTTTTGTATTTTAATTTGAATTTTTATTTAAATGAGATGTGTTTAATTATTGTCATATAATATGGTTATGACAAATAATAGTTAAATTTTACTTGTCATATAAAATTTGACCTTTTCTTTTAGAATACATGAAATTATGTGTTATATGAGAGTTGAATTTTTCTTGTCATATGAAATTTTTATGTCATATGAAATTTGACTTTTTGTAGTCATGAAATTTATATGTTTGAATTTTCGTGTCATATGAAATCTTATGTCATGTGAATATGAAATTTTATGTCATGTGAAATTTGACTTTATTTTGTAGTCATATGAAATTGTTGTGTTATATGAGATTTGTTTTAATTTGTCGTATAATATGGCTATGACAAATAATAGAAAATTTTACTAGTCATATGAAATTTATGTGTTATATGAGAGTTGACTTTTTATTTGTCATATAATATGGTTTTGACTAAATAAAGTTGAATTTTCTTGTCATGAGAAATTTGACTTTTTTTGTAGTCATATGAAATTTTATATGTTTGAATTTTCGTGTCATATAAAATTTTATGTCATGTGAATATGAAATTTTATGTCATGTGAAATTTGACTTTATTTTGTAGTCATGAAATTGTTGTGTTAATATGGTTGTGACATAATAAAGTTAAATTTTACTTGTCGTATGAAATTTATGTGTTATATGAGAGTTGACTTGTTTTTTTGTCATATAGTATGGTTATGACATAGGAAAGTTGAATTTTTCTAGTCACTTACTTTTTTTTTTTAAGTGAAAGTTAAATTTATTTTGTTCTTTGTCATACTTTAAATACCGACGTTTATCAAAATATGTTCATATTTTCATGAACAAATTATAATCACAAGCCATAATATTATAAATAATAGAGAGGCTTATAAAGCACAGTAAGAGAATCTGTTAAATCTTTTCAAATGCGTCACTATTTTGATGACAAGACAGTTGGCTACCAATATAAACATATTTTAATATACATCAGAAAATAATATATTATCTTATTGTTTCAATCACACCAAAATTATTTCTTCAACATATTTTCATGCACAAATTTATAATCACAAGCTATAATATTATGTAGAAACTTAGGGACACAGTAAGAATCTCAATAAATCTTTCAAATGCGTCACTATTATGATGACGAGACAATTGGCTACCGATATATATTATTTTAAATATATACGTTTATCAAAATTTCTTTAATATACTCCAGAAATGAATTTCTTTTTTTTTTTATTAGTGTTAAGACAAAATTATTTCTCCAACACATTTCCATTCACAAATTTTTTTAACACAAGCTATAAGTTATAATATTACATCGAAACAACTTACGGACACAGTAAGAACCTCATTAAATCTTATCAAATGCGTCACTAGTATGATGACGAGACAATTGGCTACCGATATAATCATATTTAGAGTATCGCCGTTAATCAAAATTTCTTTAATATACTTCACAGATTAATGCATTTTAATTAAGTTTTGTTAATACAAAATTGTTTCTCCAACACATTTTCATTCACAAATTTACAATCACAAGCTATAAGTTGTAATATTATATTGAAGCTTACGGACACAGTAAGAATCTCATTAAATCTTTCATATACGTCACTAATATGATGACGAGACAATTGGCTACCATTTTTATTTTTATTTAAACTTTATATAAATCAATGAAATTATATATAATATATTTCTATTATATATATTTCATATATACATACATTTAAGTCTTTTAAATACGTCACTAATATGATGACGAGACATTTGGCTACCATTTCAAATGAAATTTTTCATAAATCATATATGTATAAAAATACAGATATCATATGTTATACATTATATATAATATTTTATGCCCATAGACATATATATTATACATAGCATATACATACCATCCCTGTAAATATATATATATTTATATATCTTTACATATTAATATGTGTGTTTATTGATCGATTTTTTAATTGTCGAATCATCAAGCAAAGGATAAGCTTCAGTGGATCGCAGTATGGCAGCTGCTCAACCACTTACAACACCTTGCCTGTTATAAAAGTCGTTTACAATTGATTCTAGGCTTTGTCATTGTATTAAATAATGTTTTAATATATAACTAGCGCGGCATCAGGTGATCGAAGATCCTCCCAATTTACTATGTTATACGTAACATTGGCATCACATCCATTGTCGTCTATTAAATGAATAACAAACTTTTAATGGTTTAGAAGCCATACAATGCAAATTGCCCCTTATTTATCATTGCAGTCCAGCACGGATACGACCTTAGAGGCGTTCAGGCATAATCCAACGGACGTAGCGTCATACCACTGTTCGCTCGAACAAGTATTGTGCCATTGGTCCGTACCTGCGGTTCCTCTCGTACTACGCAGGAATGCTGTCGCAACAACGTTTTGTCATTAGTAGGGTAAAACTAACCTGTCTCACGACGGTCTAAACCCAGCTCACGTTCCCTTGCATGGGTGAACAATCCAACGCTTGGTGAATTTTGCTTCACAATGATAGGAAGAGCCGACATCGAAGGATCAAAAAGCGACGTCGCTATGAACGCTTGGCCGCCACAAGCCAGTTATCCCTATGGTAACTTTTCTGACACCTCTTGTTAAAAACTCTTTAAACCAAAAGGATCGATAGGCCGAGCTTTTGCTGTCCCTGTGTTTACTGAACACCGAGATCAAGTCAGCATTTGCCCTTTTGCTCTATGTGTGGTTTCTGTCCGCACTGAGCTGGCCTTGGGACACCTCCGTTATTATTTGAGAGATGTACCGCCCCAGTCAAACTCCCTACCTGGCAATGTCCTTGAATTGGATCATACCTGAGTAATTGGAGTTATACCAAATTATTAAATCAAAAGTACATAAATGCACTCTCTCATTAAAGAATTTGTTTGCGATTATATAACAAACTCGTGATACTTTGATCAAGAAGCTTGCATCAAAACCCAATACCATAAGATATAATAAATATATCCGTATAATGGCTAGGAAATGATACACGTTCCATTTAATCAAGTAAGTAAGGAAACAATAAGAGTAGTGGTATTTCATTGTCGATACTAAACCGAAATCTAATATCTCCCACTTATTCTACACCTCTTATGTCTCCTTACACTGCCAGATTAGAGTCAAGCTCAAAAGGGTCTTCTTTCCCCGCTAATTATTCCAAGCCCGTTCCCTTGGCTGTGGTTTCGCTAGATAGTAGATAGGGACAGTAGGAATCTCGTTAATCCATTCATGCGCGTCACTAATTAGATGACGAGGCATTTGGCTACCTTAAGAGAGTCATAGTTACTCCCGCCGTTGACCCGCGCTTACTTGAATTTCTTCACTTTGACATTCAGAGCACTGGGCAGAAATCACATTGTGTCAACACCCGCTAGGGCCATCACAATGCTTTGTTTTAATTAGACAGTCGGATTCCCCAAGTCCGTGCCAGTTCTGAATTGATTGTTAATTGATAATCGTTATAATTTAAAAGAACTAATTGGTTACCCAATTAGTATTCTTAAAAATTTTAGCAAGAAAGTTCCACAATTGGCTACGTAACTAAACTATCCGGGGAACAAGAAACTACCATAAATGATAGAAACTCTATTTACCCAGAACGAGCACATAAACCATGTTATTGTTTCCCAATCAAGCCCGACTATCTCAATCTTCAGAGCCAATCCTTATCCCGAAGTTACGGATCTAATTTGCCGACTTCCCTTACCTACATTATTCTATCGACTAGAGACTCTTCACCTTGGAGACCAGCTGCGGATATTGGTACGGCCTGTTGAGAAGTTTGCGTGTCCCCACCATAAATTTTCAAGGTCCGAGGAGAAAATATCGACACAACAGTATATGTCATGCTCTTCTAGCCCATCTACCATATCTCTCTGCGAAAGACTTCCATGGTAGTACGGCTATAAAACAGAAAAGAAAACTCTTCCGATACCTCTCGACGGCTTCTTTATGGTCGTTCCTGTTGCCAGGATGAGCACGAGGCCCATATTTAATAACAAACGGATACTCAACAGGTTACGGAATTGGAACCGTATTCCCTTTCGTTCAAAATTATTCAAGTGTATTAATTTTCCAAAATTTTAAATATTGACAACTTTTTACTTGAAAATTTTCGGCTTTCGCCTTGAACTTAGGACCGACTAACTCGTGATCAACCACTGTTCACACGAAACCCTTCTCCACTTCAGTCCTCCAAGGTCTCATTCGATTATTTGCTACTACCACCAAGATCTGTACCAATGACGGCTCCATGCAGGCTTACGCCAAACACTTCTATGCACACCATTGTACCTTCCTACTCACTAAAGTTTCAAAATTTATATTACAAGTAATATAAATCATCTACTTTAGCGGTAATGTATAGGTATACAACTTAAGCGCCATCCATTTTAAGGGCTAGTTGCTTCGGCAGGTGAGTTGTTACACACTCCTTAGCGGATTTCGACTTCCATGATCACCGTCCTGCTGTTTTAAGCAACCAACGCCTTTCATGGTTTCTGAATGAGTTGTTAATTTGGGCACCGTAACATTACGTTTGGTTCATCCCACAGCGCCAGTTCTGCTTACCAAAAGTGGCCCACTGGGCACATTATATCATAACCTTAAACTTCATATCAAGAAAGTTAAGGTTCTTACCCATTTAAAGTTTGAGAATAGGTTAAGATCGTTTCGACCCTAAGGCCTCTAATCATTCGCTTTACCAGATAAGATTATTTTATACAACAGTTAAATGCACCAGCTATCCTGAGGGAAACTTCGGAAGGAACCAGCTACTAGATGGTTCGATTGGTCTTTCGCCCCTATACTCAATTCTGACAATCGATTTGCACGTCAGAACTGTTTCGGTCTTCCATCAGGGTTTCCCCTGACTTCAACCTGATCAAGTATAGTTCACCATCTTTCGGGTCACAGCATATATGCTCAAGGTACGTTCCAGTTAGAGGCATAAATAATATAAATATTATCATACATAACTATATAGAACGCCCCGGGATTGTGTTAATTAACTATAAATAGTTAAAAAACTAATCCCATTAATAGTCAAGTTAATTACGCTATTAGGTTTTTATCCCAATAACTTGCACATATGTTAGACTCCTTGGTCCGTGTTTCAAGACGGGTCCCGAAGGTATCCTGAATCTTTCGCATTGTTAATCATACAAGTGCATATAATAAACACAAAAATCAATGATAATCATGCCATTATATAATTCCGAAAAATTAACGCACTGTATTCATATAAATCTATCAGCACTTTATCAAATTTATGACATTTATTTTATGTTAAAATGCAAGCATTTTAATTTAAATAAGCAATTGACTAAAATTTTTTGATAAATTAATTGATACTAATAGATTACAATGTCCTTATATGGAAAAAATGCACACTATTATTATAATATTGTTTAAATATTACAATTTTAATGATGAATTTTCCATAATGGATATTCAGGTTCATCGGGCTTAACCTCTAAGCAGTTTCACGTACTATTTAACTCTCTATTCAGAGTTCTTTTCAACTTTCCCTCACGGTACTTGTTTACTATCGGTCTCATGGTTATATTTAGTTTTAGATGGAGTTTACCACCCACTTAGTGCTGCACTATCAAGCAACACGACTCTTTGGAAACACCATCTAATAATCATTAACGTTATACGGGCCTGGCACCCTCTATGGGTAAATGGCCTCATTTAAGAAGGACTTAAATCGTTAATTTCTCATACTAGAATATTGATGTTCCATACACTGCATCTCACATTTGCCATATAGACAAAGTGACTTAGTGCTGAACTGATTTCTTTTCGCTCGCCGCTACTAAGAAAATCCTTGTTAGTTTCTTTTCCTCCCCTAATTAATATGCTTAAATTCAGGGGGTAGTCCCATATGAGTTGAGGTTGTATAATTATACTTATATATTAGTTATTATAAAACATGATGATTATAATAACAATTTGAAATATACTATAATTTTGAAGTTCCATAATATTGACAAATGTTTTATTCTTTATCTCATCATAAATAAGAGGCAATTCTAGTTAAAAAAAAATTCTTTATGCTAGACATTCCTCAGTATTATTTGAATAAAATAAAGAATATATAATTCTTCAAATTTTCTCATACAAATATATACAACAAGAGAAGTATAGATATTTCGTTATTTATTTTAATATTATGAATATATTATGAGTAAATGTTTTGCAACATTACAATATATATTATCCAATAATATACCATATGCTTAAAATTTCGAAAAATTTTAAACAACTTATTTAGCATAGTCTTACAACCCTCAACCATATGTAGTCCAAGCAGCACTCTAAAATTAATTAAAGTACATAACAGCATGGACTGCGATATGCGTTCAAAATGTCGATGTTCATGTGTCCTGCAGTTCACACGATGACGCACAGTTTGCTGCGTTCTTCATCGACCCATGAGCCGAGTGATCCACCGCTTAGAGTAATACAAATTTTTGGTTTATTTCATTACGTCATATATTCTTTTATTGAAAGAAATTAAAAATACACCATTTTACTGGCATATATCAATTCCTTCAATAAATTTTTTTATACCTAAAAAAATGTTGCGAAATGTCTTAGTTTTACATAATCAATGAAAATACGGTATATGACAACTATATAAAATATATTTAATTGTATTATAATCGATATATGTAAAGCATTAACCTGAACAAACAGGTACAACATTATATTTTAGGTTGTTGCGTTTATACAATGTATGCGCATGTTAATAATGAACAATACATTTGTGCAACGCATGTATATTATGGCACATATACACGCAGTTAATAATTTGTCTTGCCCAAAACACATAAAAATGTGTAATATACATTTATACAATATGAATATGACAAATAAAATTTATAACAAAGTAATTTTATTGTATAAATTATACATTACAACACAATTTCAAATGTTTGAGCAAAGTAAATTATTTATTTTATTATTGACAATTAAAAATTTTTCTTTTATTTTCGTTAAAATATATTTCTATATATTAATGAAAAAAAAATTTTTATTTTATTAACGGTTAGATGCATTATACAATAATGATCCTTCCGCAGGTTCACCTACGGAAACCTTGTTACGACTTTTACTTCCTCTAAATAATCAAGTTCGGTCAACTTTTGCGAAACAACCGTAACACACAAGGCGTCACAGTGATCACGTCCGGAGACCTCACTAAATAATTCAATCGGTAGTAGCGACGGGCGGTGTGTACAAAGGGCAGGGACGTAATCAATGCGAGTTAATGACTCACACTTACTGGGAATTCCAAGTTCATGTGAACAGTTTCAGTTCACAATCCCAAGCATGAAAGTGGTTCAGCGGTTTACCCGGACCTCTCGGTCTAGGAAATACACGTTGATACTTTCATTGTAGCGCGCGTGCAGCCCAGGACATCTAAGGGCATCACAGACCTGTTATTGCTCAATCTCATTATTGCTAGACGCAATTTGTCCATTTAAGAAGCTAGTGTCCTTATAATGGGACAAACCAACAGGTACGGCTCCACTTATATAAACACATTCAAACACAATAAACATTTTACTGCCACCATGAATGAAGGCTATATAAGCTTCAACACCATAATCCTGAAGATATCTATTTAATATATTTGAGTCTCGTTCGTTATCGGAATTAACCAGACAAATCACTCCACGAACTAAGAACGGCCATGCACCACCACCCATAGATTCGAGAAAGAGCTATCAATCTGTCTTACACACTTATGTTCGACCTGGTAAGTTTTCCCGTGTTGAGTCAAATTAAGCCGCAGGCTCCACTCCTGGTGGTGCCCTTCCGTCAATTCCTTTAAGTTTCAGCTTTGCAACCATACTTCCCCGGAGCCCAAAAGCTTTGGTTTCCGGGAAGCGACTGAGAGAGCCATAAAAGTAGCTACACCCAATTGCTAGCTGGCATCGTTTATGGTTAGAACTAGGGCGGTATCTGATCGCCTTCGAACCTCTAACTTTCGTTCTTGATTAATGAAAACATCTTTGGCAAATGCTTTCGCTTAAGTTAGTCTTACGACGGTCCAAGAATTTCACCTCTCGCGTCGTAATACTAATGCCCCCAAACTGCTTCTATTAATCATTACCTCTTGATCTGAAAACCAATGAAAGCAGAACAGAGGTCTTATTTCATTATCCCATGCACAGAATATTCAGGCATTTGAAGCCTGCTTTAAGCACTCTAATTTGTTCAAAGTAATTGTACCGGCCCACAATAACACTCGATGAAGAGCACTAATGCAGGTTTTTAAATAGGAGGAACATATAAAAAAATACAAGTATTTAATTACATATAAGAACTCCACCGGTAATACGCTTACATACATAAAGGTATAGTACTAACTACAATTGTAAGTTGCACTACCCGTATGAAGCACAAGTTCAACTACGAACGTTTTAACCGCAACAACTTTAATATACGCTATTGGAGCTGGAATTACCGCGGCTGCTGGCACCAGACTTGCCCTCCAATAGGTCCTTGTTAAAGGATTTAAAGTGTACTCATTCCAATTACAGGGCCTCGGATATGAGTCCTGTATTGTTATTTTTCGTCACTACCTCCCCGAGCTGGGAGTGGGTAATTTACGCGCCTGCTGCCTTCCTTAGATGTGGTAGCCGTTTCTCAGGCTCCCTCTCCGGAATCGAACCCTGATTCCCCGTTACCCGTTGCAACCATGGTAGTCCTAGATACTACCATCAAAAGTTGATAGGGCAGACATTTGAAAGATCTGTCGTCGGTACAAGACCATACGATCTGCATGTTATCTAGAGTTCAACCAGTGTAACGATCTTGCGATCGCTTGGTTTTAGCCTAATAAAAGCACACGTTCCAAAAGGTCCGTGTTTTAATTGCATGTATTAGCTCTAGAATTACCACAGTTATCCAAGTAACTGTTAACGATCTAAGGAACCATAACTGATATAATGAGCCTTTTGCGGTTTCACTTTTATTTCGTGTGTACTTAGACATGCATGGCTTAATCTTTGAGACAAGCATATAACTACTGGCAGGATCAACCAGAATAATGTGTTATTTCTATGTGTAAATATTTTTACACATATAAATATTTTTAAATATGTAATAGACATGACAACTCATTAATATTTTTGAATAAATATGACATGCATATAGAGAACGAATATGGCTAAATTTAAATAGCAATCATGTTCGTTAGTTATAAAAAAAACTTACACATTTTTTTTATAAATATATATATATACAAAATATATACATATTAATTTGTTCAAAAATATCTTTATATTTACACTTACTTAATATAAATTCATCACACGTACATTATTTAAATTCAAAATAAATTGAATAAAAATTTATTTAATTTTGATTACAAATTGATAATTTATCTACATTTTGTATATATGTGTTAATAAATATTATATTAAATAAAACCTTTATCCACAATATATTTACATTGTGTTAAAGTTTAATTATTTTAATTTCCAATATACTATACATGTGCACACTGCCCTTGCATTGGAGAATCGAAAAACATATGTAATTCAATTTTCCAACCAGGTAACACTAAACCACCAACCAATTATATATAAACCTGTTGGTGGTTCTATTTTTAATGAAAGTTTATGCTTGCTAAATTAACGATAATGTGAAACCTATTTAGTATATATTGAAGAACAATATACCTTGGCCAATTCCACTATTATCTAACAATTGCATATTATTACCGCAGCCAAGCGTTCAAAGACAACAAATAACGAATAACTTTCATTTTCATTGACAACATTTATTATTATATGCGTCGAACACATATAATAGATGAACACACCCTGCTCACCATGTAAAGGTTTTTTGCCACGCTTTCTAAAATTCAATTAGTTTTTTAAATGCTACCTCTTAATATAATCAAGTGCATGCATCAATATATTTATGCACTATTAAACTTCATTATTTTTGCACCACACATTATAAATACCCAATGTCGGCAAGACAACACTCCACCGTCATATAATTTCGGTATGTTAAATTTTTTCATATGACTTGCCTTGCGCGACACCACTCCACCTATATAGGTTTTTTGCCACGCTTTCTAAAATTCAATTAGTTTTTCAAATGCTACCTCTTAATTTAATCAAGTGCATGCATCAATATATTTATGCACTATTAAACTTCATTATTTTTGCACCACACATTATAAATACCCAATGCCGGCAAGACAACACTCCACCGTCATATAATTTCGGTATATTAAATTTTTTCATATGACTTGCCTTGCGCGACACCACTCCACCTATATAGGTTTTTTGCCACGCTTTCTAAAATTTACCATTTTTTCAAATGACAATTTTTATTTCTCATACCTATGCATATATTTATATAATAATGCACTGTAAAACTTCATTATTTTTGCACCACATATTATAAATATCCAATGCCGGCAAGACAACACTCCACCGTCATATAATTTCGGTATGTTAAATTTTTTCATATGACTTGCCTTGCGCGACACCACTCCACCTATATAGGTTTTTTGCCACGCTTTCTAAAATTCAATTAGTTTTTCAAATGCTACCTCTTAATTTAATCAAGTGCATGCATCAATATATTTATGCACTATTAAACTTCATTATTTTTGCACCACACATTATAAATACCCAATGCCGGCAAGACAACACTCCACCGTCATATAATTTCGGTATGTTAAATTTTTTCATATGACTTGCCTTGCGCGACACCACTCCACCTATATAGGTTTTTTGCCACGCTTTCTAAAATTTACCATTTTTTCAAATGACAATTTTTATTTCTCATACCTATGCATATATTTATATAATAATGCACTGTAAAACTTCATTATTTTTGCACCACATATTATAAATATCCAATGCCGGCAAGACAACACTCCACCGTCATATAATTTCGGTATGTTAAATTTTTTCATATGACTTGCCTTGCGCGACACCACTCCACCTATATAGGTTTTTTGCCACGCTTTCTAAAATTTACCATTTTTTCAAAGGACGATCTGTTTTTCATACATAAATGTACTGTTATAAAATGTCTATGTCATATGAAAGTACTCTATTATATTGTTTATTTAAATGTCTGTCATATGAAAATATAATTTTACTTATATCAAATATGATTTATTTTTGTGGTCATATGAAATTTTTTTATTTTATGGGAGTTGATTTTATTTGTCATATAATATGGTTATGACATAAGAAAGTTGAATTTTTCTTGTCATATGAAATTTTTATGTCATATGAAATTTGACTTTTTCTTGTAGTCATATGAAATTTTTATTGTTATTTGAGAATTGTTATATTTTGTCATATAATATGGTTATAAAAAATGAAAGTTGAATTTTACTTGTCATATGAAATTTGTCTCTTTTTGTTGTAGTCATATGAAATATTTATGTTTGAATTGTTCGTGTCATATGAAATTTTTATGTCTTGTGAAATTTGCCTTTTTTTGTATTTATAAGAAATTTGTATGTTATATGAGATTTGTTTAATTCTTGTCATATTATATGGTTATGACAAATAAATGTTGAATTTTACATGTCATAAGAAATTTAACTTTATTTTGTAGTCATATGAAATTTTTATATTATTTGGGAGTTGACTTTGTTTTGTCATAAAATATGGCTGTGACTTAAGAAAGTTGAATTTTTCTTGTCATATGATATTTTTATGTCATGAGAAATTTGACTTTTATTTTGTAGTCATATGAAATTTTTATGTTTGAATTTTTCTAGTCATATGAAATTTTTATGTCATGTGAAATTTGCCTTTTTTTTGTATTTATATGAAATTTTTATGTTATATGAGATTTGTTTAATTCTTGTCATATTATATGGTTATGACAAATAAATGTTGAATTTTACATGTCCTAAGAAATTTAACTTTTTTTTGTAGTCATATGAAATTTTTTTGTTTGAATTTTTGCGTCATATGAAATTTTATGTCATGTGAAAATTGATTTTTTTTTTTGTATTTTAATTTGAATTTTTATTTAAATGAGATGTGTTTAATTATTGTCATATAATATGGTTATGACAAATAATAGTTAAATTTTACTTGTCATATAAAATTTGACTCTTTTCTTTGTAGTCATATGAAATTTATGTGTTATATGAGAGTTGAATTTTTCTTGTCATATGAATTTTACTTGTCATATGAAATTTGTCTCTTTTTGTTGTAGTCATATGAAATATTTATGTTTGAATTGTTCGTGTCATATGAAATTTTTATGTCTTGTGAAATTTGCCTTTTTTTGTATTTATAAGAAATTTGTATGTTATATGAGATTTGTTTAATTCTTGTCATATTATATGGTTATGACAAATAAATGTTGAATTTTACATGTCATAAGAAATTTAACTTTATTTTGTAGTCATATGAAATTTTTATATTATTTGGGAGTTGACTTTGTTTTGTCATAAAATATGGCTGTGACTTAAGAAAGTTGAATTTTTCTTGTCATATGATATTTTTATGTCATGAGAAATTTGACTTTTATTTTGTAGTCATATGAAATTTTTATGTTTGAATTTTTCTAGTCATATGAAATTTTTATGTCATGTGAAATTTGCCTTTTTTTGTATTTATATGAAATTTTATGTTATATGAGATTTGTTTAATTCTTGTCATATTATATGGTTATGACAAATAAATGTTGAATTTTACATGTCCTAAGAAATTTAACTTTTTTTGTAGTCATATGAAATTTTTTTGTTTGAATTTTTTGCGTCATATGAAATTTTATGTCATGTGAAAATTGATTTTTTTTTTTTGTATTTTAATTTGAATTTTTATTTAAATGAGATGTGTTTAATTATTGTCATATAATATGGTTATGACAAATAATAGTTAAATATTACTTGTCATATAAAATTTGACTCTTTTCTTTGTAGTCATATGAAATTTATGTGTTATATGATAGTTGAATTTTTCTTGTCATATGAAATTTTTATGTCATATGAAATTTGACTTTTTTGTAGTCATATGAAATTTTATATGTTTGAATTTTTCGTGTCATATGAAATTTTATGTCTTGTGAAATTTGTTTTTTTTTGTATTTATAAGAAATTTTATGTTATATGAGATTTGTTTAATTCTTGTCATATTATATGGTTATGACAAAAAATGTTGAATTTTACATGTCATAAGAAATTTAACTTTTTTGTAGTCATATGAAATTTTATATTATTTGGGAGTTGACTTTGTTTTGTCATAAAATATGGCTGTGACTTAAGAAAGTTGAATTTTTCTTGTCATATGATATTTTTATGTCATGAGAAATTTGACTTTTATTTTGTAGTCATATGAAATTTTATGTTTGAATTTTTCTAGTCATATGAAATTTTTATGTCATGTGAAATTTGCCTTTTTTTGTATTTATATGAAATTTTTATGTTATATGAGATTTGTTTAATTCTTGTCATATTATATGGTTATGACAAATAAATGTTGAATTTTACATGTCCTAAGAAATTTAACTTTTTTTGTAGTCATATGAAATTTTTTTGTTTGAATTTTTTGTCATATGAAATTTTTATGTCATGTAAAATTGATTTTTTTTTTTGTATTTTAATTTGAATTTTATTTAAATGAGATGTGTTTAATTATTGTCATATAATATGGTTATGACAAATAATAGTTAAATATTACTTGTCATATAAAATTTGACTCTTTTCTTTGTAGTCATATGAAATTTATGTGTTATATGAGAGTTGAATTTTTCTTGTCATATGAATTTTACTTGTCATATGAAATTTGACTTTTTTTTGTAGTCATATGAAATTTTATATGTTTGAATTTTTCGTGTCATATGAAATTCTTATGTCTTGTGAAATTTGCCTTTTTTTGTATTTATAAGAAATTTTATGTTATATGAGATTTGTTTAATTCTTGTCATATTATATGGTTATGACAAAAAATGTTGAATTTTACATGTCATAAGAAATTTAACTTTTTTGTAGTCATATGAAATTTTATATTATTTGGGAGTTGACTTTGTTTTGTCATAAAATATGGCTGTGACTTAAGAAAGTTGAATTTTTCTTGTCATATGATATTTTTATGTCATGAGAAATTTGACTTTTATTTTGTAGTCATATGAAATTTTATGTTTGAATTTTTCTAGTCATATGAAATTTTTATGTCATGTGAAATTTGCCTTTTTTTGTATTTATATGAAATTTTTATGTTATATGAGATTTGTTTAATTCTTGTCATATTATATGGTTATGACAAATAAATGTTGAATTTTACATGTCCTAAGAAATTGAACTTTTTTTTGTAGTCATATGAAATTTTTTTGTTTGAATTTTTTGCGTCATATGAAATTTTTATGTCATGTGAAAATTGATTTTTTTTTTTGTATTTTAATTTGAATTTTATTTAAATGAGATGTGTTTAATTATTGTCATATAATATGGTTATGACAAATAATAGTTAAATATTACTTGTCATATAAAATTTGACTCTTTTCTTTGTAGTCATATGAAATTTATGTGTTATATGATAGTTGAATTTTTCTTGTCATATGAAATTTTTATGTCATATGAAATTTGACTTTTTTTTGTAGTCATATGAAATTTTATATGTTTGAATTTTTCGTGTCATATGAAATTCTTATGTCTTGTGAAATTTGCCTTTTTTTTGTATTTATAAGAAATTTTTATGTTATATGAGATTTGTTTAATTCTTGTCATATTATATGGTTATGACAAAAAATGTTGAATTTTACATGTCATAAGAAATTTAACTTTTTTTGTAGTCATATGAAATTTTATATTATTTGGGAGTTGACTTTGTTTTGTCATAAAATATGGCTGTGACTTAAGAAAGTTGAATTTTTCTTGTCATATGATATTTTTATGTCATGAGAAATTTGACTTTTATTTTGTAGTCATATGAAATTTTATGTTTGAATTTTTCTAGTCATATGAAATTTTATGTCATGTGAAATTTGCCTTTTTTTGTATTTATATGAAATTTTTATGTTATATGAGATTTGTTTAATTCTTGTCATATTATATGGTTATGACAAATAAATGTTGAATTTTACATGTCCTAAGAAATTGAACTTTTTTTTGTAGTCATATGAAATTTTTTTGTTTGAATTTTTTGCGTCATATGAAATTTTTATGTCATGTGAAAATTGATTTTTTTTCTTTGTATTTTAATTTGAATTTTTATTTAAATGAGATGTGTTTAATTATTGTCATATAATATGGTTATGACAAATAATAGTTAAATTTTACTTGTCATATAAAATTTGACTCTTTTCTTTGTAGTCATATGAAATTTATGTGTTATATGAGAGTTGAATTTTTCTTGTCATATGAAATTTTTATGTCATATGAAATTTGACTTTTTTTAGTCATATGAAATTTATATGTTTGAATTTTTCGTGTCATATGAAATTCTTATGTCATGTGAATATGAAATTTTATGTCATGTGAAATTTGACTTTATTTTGTAGTCATATGAAATTGTTGTGTTATATGAGATTTGTTTAATTTTTGTCGTATAATATGGCTATGACAAATAATAGTTAAATTTTACTAGTCATATGAAATTTATGTGTTATATGAGAGTTGACTTTTTATTTGTCATATAATATGGTTTTGACTAAATAAAAGTTGAATTTTTCTTGTCATGAGAAATTTGACTTTTTTTTTGTAGTCATATGAAATTTTATATGTTTGAATTTTTCGTGTCATATAAAATTCTTATGTCATGTGAATATGAAATTTTTATGTCATGTGAAATTTGACTTTATTTTGTAGTCATATGAAATTGTTGTGTTAATATGGTTGTGACATAATAAAGTTAAATTTTACTTGTCGTATGAAATTTATGTGTTATATGAGAGTTGACTTTGTTTTTTTGTCATATAGTATGGTTATGACATAGGAAAGTTGAATTTTCTAGTCACTTTTACTTTTTTTTTAAGTGAAAGTTAAATTTATTTTGAAATTCCTTTGTCATACTTTAAATACCGACGTTTATCAAAATATGTTCATATTTTCATGAACAAATTATAATCACAAGCTATAATATTATAATATAATAGAGAGGCTTACGGGGCACAGTAAGAGAATCTCGTTAAATCTTTTCAAATGCGTCACTATTTTGATGACAAGACAGTTGGCTACCAATATAAACATATTTTAATATACATCAGAAAATAATATATTATCTTATTGTTTCAATCACACCAAAATTATTTCTTCAACATATTTTCATGCACAAATTTATAATCACAAGCTATAATATTATGTAGAAACTTAGGGACACAGTAAGAATCTCAATAAATCTTTTCAAATGCGTCACTATTATGATGACGAGACAATTGGCTACCGATATATACATATTTTAAATATATACGTGTTTATCAAAATTTCTTTAATATACTCCAGAAATGAATTTCTTTTTTTTTTATTAAGTGTTAAGACAAAATTATTTCTCCAACACATTTCCATTCACAAATTTTTTAACACAAGCTATAAGTTATAATATTACATCGAAACAACTTACGGACACAGTAAGAACCTCATTAAATCTTATCAAATGCGTCACTAGTATGATGACGAGACAATTGGCTACCGATATAATCATATTTAGAGTATCGCCGTTAATCAAAATTTCTTTAATATACTTCACAGATTAATGCATTTTTAATTAAGTTTTGTTAATACAAAATTGTTTCTCCAACACATTTTCATTCACAAATTTACAATCACAAGCTATAAGTTGTAATATTATATTGAAGCTTACGGACACAGTAAGAATCTCATTAAATCTTTTCATATACGTCACTAATATGATGACGAGACAATTGGCTACCATTTTTATTTTATTTAAACTTTATATAAATCAATGAAATTATATATAATATATTTCTATTATATATATTTCATATATACATACATTTAAGTCTTTTTAAATACGTCACTAATATGATGACGAGACATTTGGCTACCATTTCAAATGAAATTTTTCATAAATCATATATGTATAAAAATACAGATATCATATGTTATACATTATATATAATATTTTATGCCCATAGACATATATATTATACATAGCATATACATACCATCCCTGTAAATATATATATATATTTATATATCTTTACATATTAATATGTGTGTGTTTATTGATCGATTTTTTTAATTGTCGAATCATCAAGCAAAGGATAAGCTTCAGTGGATCGCAGTATGGCAGCTGCTCAACCACTTACAACACCTTGCCTGTTATAAAAGTCGTTTACAATTGATTCTAGGCTTTGTCATTGTATTAAATAATGTTTTAATATATAACTAGCGCGGCATCAGGTGATCGAAGATCCTCCCAATTTACTATGTTATACGTAACATTGGCATCACATCCATTGTCGTCTATTAAATGAATAACAAACTTTTAATGGTTTAGAAGCCATACAATGCAAATTGCCCCTTATTTATCATTGCAGTCCAGCACGGATACGACCTTAGAGGCGTTCAGGCATAATCCAACGGACGTAGCGTCATACCACTGTTCGCTCGAACAAGTATTGTGCCATTGGTCCGTACCTGCGGTTCCTCCGTACTACGCAGGAATGCTGTCGCAACAACGTTTTGTCATTAGTAGGGTAAAACTAACCTGTCTCACGACGGTCTAAACCCAGCTCACGTTCCCTTGCATGGGTGAACAATCCAACGCTTGGTGAATTTTGCTTCACAATGATAGGAAGAGCCGACATCGAAGGATCAAAAAGCGACGTCGCTATGAACGCTTGGCCGCCACAAGCCAGTTATCCCTATGGTAACTTTTCTGACACCTCTTGTTAAAAACTCTTTAAACCAAAAGGATCGATAGGCCGAGCTTTTGCTGTCCCTGTGTTTACTGAACACCGAGATCAAGTCAGCATTTGCCCTTTTGCTCTATGTGTGGTTTCTGTCCGCACTGAGCTGGCCTTGGGACACCTCCGTTATTATTTGAGAGATGTACCGCCCCAGTCAAACTCCCTACCTGGCAATGTCCTTGAATTGGATCATACCTGAGTAATTGGAGTTATACCAAATTATTAAATCAAAAGTACATAAATGCACTCTCTCATTAAAGAATTTGTTTGCGATTATATAACAAACTCGTGATACTTTGATCAAGAAGCTTGCATCAAAACCCAATACCATAAGATATAATAAATATATCCGTATAATGGCTAGGAAATGATACACGTTCCATTTAATCAAGTAAGTAAGGAAACAATAAGAGTAGTGGTATTTCATTGTCGATACTAAACCGAAATCTAATATCTCCCACTTATTCTACACCTCTTATGTCTCCTTACACTGCCAGATTAGAGTCAAGCTCAAAAGGGTCTTCTTTCCCCGCTAATTATTCCAAGCCCGTTCCCTTGGCTGTGGTTTCGCTAGATAGTAGATAGGGACAGTAGGAATCTCGTTAATCCATTCATGCGCGTCACTAATTAGATGACGAGGCATTTGGCTACCTTAAGAGAGTCATAGTTACTCCCGCCGTTGACCCGCGCTTACTTGAATTTCTTCACTTTGACATTCAGAGCACTGGGCAGAAATCACATTGTGTCAACACCCGCTAGGGCCATCACAATGCTTTGTTTTAATTAGACAGTCGGATTCCCCAAGTCCGTGCCAGTTCTGAATTGATTGTTAATTGATAATCGTTATAATTTAAAAGAACTAATTGGTTACCCAATTAGTATTCTTAAAAATTTTAGCAAGAAAGTTCCACAATTGGCTACGTAACTAAACTATCCGGGGAACAAGAAACTACCATAAATGATAGAAACTCTATTTACCCAGAACGAGCACATAAACCATGTTATTGTTTCCCAATCAAGCCCGACTATCTCAATCTTCAGAGCCAATCCTTATCCCGAAGTTACGGATCTAATTTGCCGACTTCCCTTACCTACATTATTCTATCGACTAGAGACTCTTCACCTTGGAGACCAGCTGATATTGGTACGGCCTGTTGAGAAGTTTGCGTGTCCCCACCATAAATTTTCAGGTCCGAGGAGAAAATATCGACACAACAGTATATGTCATGCTTTTCTAGCCCATCTACCATATCTCTGCGAAAGACTTCCATGGTAGTACGGCTATAAAACAGAAAAGAAAACTCTTCCGATACCTCTCGACGGCTTCTTTATGGTCGTTCCTGTTGCCAGGATGAGCACGAGGCCCATATTTAATAACAAACGGATACTCAACAGGTTACGGAATTGAACCGTATTCCCTTTCGTTCAAAATTATTCATGTATTAATTTTCCAAAATTTTAAATATTGACAACTTTTTACTTGAAAATTTTCGGCTTTCGCCTTGAACTTAGGACCGACTAACTCGTGATCAACCACTGTTCACACGAAACCCTTCTCCACTTCAGTCCTCCAAGGTCTCATTCGATTATTTGCTACTACCACCAAGATCTGTACCAATGACGGCTCCATGCAGGCTTACGCCAAACACTTCTATGCACACCATTGTACCTTCCTACTCACTAAAGTTTCAAAATTTATATTACAAGTAATATAAATCATCTACTTTAGCGGTAATGTATAGGTATACAACTTAAGCGCCATCCATTTTAAGGGCTAGTTGCTTCGGCAGGTGAGTTGTTACACACTCCTTAGCGGATTTCGACTTCCATGATCACCGTCCTGCTGTTTTAAGCAACCAACGCCTTTCATGGTTTCTGAATGAGTTGTTAATTTGGGCACCGTAACATTACGTTTGGTTCATCCCACAGCGCCAGTTCTGCTTACCAAAAGTGGCCCACTGGGCACATTATATCATAACCTTAAACTTCATATCAAGAAAGTTAAGGTTCTTACCCATTTAAAGTTTGAGAATAGGTTAAGATCGTTTCGACCCTAAGGCCTCTAATCATTCGCTTTACCAGATAAGATTATTTTATACAACAGTTAAATGCACCAGCTATCCTGAGGGAAACTTCGGAAGGAACCAGCTACTAGATGGTTCGATTGGTCTTTCGCCCCTATACTCAATTCTGACAATCGATTTGCACGTCAGAACTGTTTCGGTCTTCCATCAGGGTTTCCCCTGACTTCAACCTGATCAAGTATAGTTCACCATCTTTCGGGTCACAGCATATATGCTCAAGGTACGTTCCAGTTAGAGGCATAAATAATATAAATATTATCATACATAACTATATAGAACGCCCCGGGATTGTGTTAATTAACTATAAATAGTTAAAAAACTAATCCCATTAATAGTCAAGTTAATTACGCTATTAGGTTTTTATCCCAATAACTTGCACATATGTTAGACTCCTTGGTCCGTGTTTCAAGACGGGTCCCGAAGGTATCCTGAATCTTTCGCATTGTTAATCATACAAGTGCATATAATAAACACAAAAATCAATGATAATCATGCCATTATATAATTCCGAAAAATTAACGCACTGTATTCATATAAATCTATCAGCACTTTATCAAATTTATGACATTTATTTTATGTTAAAATGCAAGCATTTTAATTTAAATAAGCAATTGACTAAAATTTTTTGATAAATTAATTGATACTAATAGATTACAATGTCCTTATATGGAAAAAATGCACACTATTATTATAATATTGTTTAAATATTACAATTTTAATGATGAATTTTCCATAATGGATATTCAGGTTCATCGGGCTTAACCTCTAAGCAGTTTCACGTACTATTTAACTCTCTATTCAGAGTTCTTTTCAACTTTCCCTCACGGTACTTGTTTACTATCGGTCTCATGGTTATATTTAGTTTTAGATGGAGTTTACCACCCACTTAGTGCTGCACTATCAAGCAACACGACTCTTTGGAAACACCATCTAATAATCATTAACGTTATACGGGCCTGGCACCCTCTATGGGTAAATGGCCTCATTTAAGAAGGACTTAAATCGTTAATTTCTCATACTAGAATATTGATGTTCCATACACTGCATCTCACATTTGCCATATAGACAAAGTGACTTAGTGCTGAACTGATTTCTTTTCGCTCGCCGCTACTAAGAAAATCCTTGTTAGTTTCTTTTCCTCCCCTAATTAATATGCTTAAATTCAGGGGGTAGTCCCATATGAGTTGAGGTTGTATAATTATACTTATATATTAGTTATTATAAAACATGATGATTATAATAACAATTTGAAATATACTATAATTTTGAAGTTCCATAATATTGACAAATGTTTTATTCTTTATCTCATCATAAATAAGAGGCAATTCTAGTTAAAAAAAAAATTCTTTATGCTAGACATTCCTCAGTATTATTTGAATAAAATAAAGAATATATAATTCTTCAAATTTTCTCATACAAATATATACAACAAGAGAAGTATAGATATTTCGTTATTTATTTTAATATTATGAATATATTATGAGTAAATGTTTTGCAACATTACAATATATATTATCCAATAATATACCATATGCTTAAAATTTCGAAAAATTTTAAACAACTTATTTAGCATAGTCTTACAACCCTCAACCATATGTAGTCCAAGCAGCACTCTAAAATTAATTAAAGTACATAACAGCATGGACTGCGATATGCGTTCAAAATGTCGATGTTCATGTGTCCTGCAGTTCACACGATGACGCACAGTTTGCTGCGTTCTTCATCGACCCATGAGCCGAGTGATCCACCGCTTAGAGTAATACAAATTTTTGGTTTATTTCATTACGTCATATATTCTTTTATTGAAAGAAATTAAAAATACACCATTTTACTGGCATATATCAATTCCTTCAATAAATTTTTTTATACCTAAAAAAATGTTGCGAAATGTCTTAGTTTTACATAATCAATGAAAATACGGTATATGACAACTATATAAAATATATTTAATTGTATTATAATCGATATATGTAAAGCATTAACCTGAACAAACAGGTACAACATTATATTTTAGGTTGTTGCGTTTATACAATGTATGCGCATGTTAATAATGAACAATACATTTGTGCAACGCATGTATATTATGGCACATATACACGCAGTTAATAATTTGTCTTGCCCAAAACACATAAAAATGTGTAATATACATTTATACC
>NW_022995372.1:29400055-29492187 GCF_004354385.1 Drosophila innubila
GTATTGAGGTTGAACTGAAGATATTATTCATTTTGTAAATTAACCCGTTTTTCCAGACTGTGTCAAAGCTTTCTCGAAGTCAGAGCACACGCAATTGTGGCCCTTTCTGGATAAGTTACTGAATATGAATTTGTTAGCTACTGCTAAGGAATGGCTAATGGATAGGCTATCTCTGAAGCCAAACTGATAGGGTTTAAGTATCTGATGGGACTCAATATGCTTTTAATTTGTTCATTAACATTTTTTCGAATAAAGACTAATTGCAGAAAGTATTGATATGGGTCTGTACCCTGAAGGATTGGGGGTTAGCTTTGGCTTAGAATTGGAATGACTTTACTGCGTTTCCAGCTGATAGGGAAATAACTAGCGTTAAAGCAATGATTAAACAGAATGGCTAAGTGCTTAAGCACTGGCATATTAATCTGCTTTAGAAGGTAGTTGCTACTACCATCAGGGCCCATTGTCTTTTACTGTTTTGAAACTTATCCATTCTAAGAGCTGCTTGGCGTTTGTGAAACCAAGCTCTTCTGCACCTGGCCAATGCCATCTGCTCTTCTAATTGAGTCAAGTTCACAATGTACGAGGCCGACCCTGACGGTTGCTCGATAAAGTGTTTGACTTCTCGATTAACATGTTTTGTGTGCCGTTTAAGCACTCTGTTCAGGAAGACATGTTATCGTTCTGCTTATGGATTCGCTCAAACGACCATGCAAGTGCGTTTACTTTCTCAAATTTAGATTTTATTATGGGGGAATGTCGATATCGATGCCACTGTGCTCAGCAACTGAAGGCAGATATCGTGTTTAAAGGGTTCATCTTTTTTGGTATTGGTTGCTGCGTTGCAGCGATTTAATGCTAATTTTGCTCAGGTGTATGCATTTTAAGCTTTTCTCAATGTGGTTAAGTTCACTGACTTGAATTTGAGAATTTATTTGATAAGTCATATCGTAAATGAGATTACGCAATTCCTCTTTTCTGTTTCAGACAGAGAATTGGTGTCTAAAGAGATATCTCTAAGATAGCTTCTGCTTAATGAGCTCAGACAGTGTCTGCTAGTTGAGCTCTACTATTTGGCTTAGACGGACTTATCGTTATTTTGGGTATAGCATTGGGGAATCGAGTGCTCTGTTTAATGCAACGTTTAGGTTGTTTACATGAACATCGATATCGGTGGGTCTCTGGTTAGATGAATTGGTTATCAGGGCTAGATTTCCTAACAGAATTGCATTCCAAGCTAAGTATTGATCTTATTGAAATTGTGTACTATTTTTGGACTAGCGGATAGCATACGGTATTCGCCAAGCCTAAACCTAAGTGTAACGCCAAAATGATCTGAAGGAAAATCATTTGTGACTTCACAATATTCGTCTATGTCAATGGGAAGTTCTACAGAGTGTATGATATAATCTATTGAGGATGGGTTATTGTGATTGTTTGGACGACTAGGTTCTCTTGTTGGGCGGAGAACAAAGCTAGGTTGTTCCAAAAGCCAGTTGTAGAGGTTTCACCATTGCGGTTAAGGTGGGCAGGGTTATGAATGGGACATGCCAACTGGGTGTTTGGCGTTTAAGTCACAGCCTATTATAATATGACCACCATTCTGTATTCAGGTTAATGAATCTGAAATGGTTTTTTAGGTCAACTATCTGAAGGGATCATTGGGTCGTATAGAGTGATACTGCAATGCAGTTTCGATTATGTCTATTTGCGTCAATGTATGATAGTTTTATGGCTACTGCTTCAATAAAGCGTAGGGGTCCTATTTTAATGCGTTCGAACTTAATACCGTTCTTAATGCATATTGCGACGGACATACCATACTCTCTCGAGTCTTGGCGTTGCGCAAAAACTGTTTGTGTAGCTCGTTCTTGTTGCCTTATGAATTGATAGTGCTTCAAGTTAATGGAATGTTTACTTGACAGTTTCTGTTCTGCAATAAGCATTACGTCTGGTCTGTGCTTGTTTAAGAAGAGGTCTAACTCGTATCTCTTGTTTAGAGAGATAAGGGAGTTCACATTTTGAAAAATACATTTCAGGGAGGTCATTAGTTCTGAGCTATTTGAATGAAGAAGTCAAGCAGTAGTGCTTGCTTCATCTTCGTTGAATCTTCTTTATTTTGTAGCCCTTGAGTGGGGTATTTCCTAATTACATTCTGCATAATTTCAATGCAGGAAAAGAGATCTTCCAAAGATATCCGAGCTATCTTTGTTGAGATCCTCTATGGTAATGTCCTTTGCTGAGCTTGGGGCTTAGTGGCGAGTTTCTCTGCCATATGGTTGCGAAGAGCCGGATTGCTGATCACAACGTTTTTAGGGAGCTGAGACTGTCCCTGAGAGGGATGAGTGCTTTTGTTCAGGATGCTTGAACAGGGAAGCAAAGGTGCTGCTGTCTATTTTCTAGAGGCTACAGATTTTGCTTTGGAAATAGCTTTAGCTGCTTTTGGTCAAGTTTGCGCTTCTGATTAATTTTTCAGCAACCTGAATACGGATAGGGCATATTTTAGCATTTGCTGTATGTTGTCCTTTGCAGTTAACGCATTGCGTTTTATTATTTTCAGAAGGAGGCTCAGTTTTTGAAATGCTGCATTTCCCTGGAGTATGGACTGCAGTGCATTTAATGCAGCGGTATTGCATTTTGCAATTGCTAGCTACATGGCCAAATCTTTGACAGTTGTGGCATTGGGTAACGTTACTTTTGCTCTTTTAAAGATTCAAATTTCACCTTGCAGTTAAGTAAGGTGTTAATTTTAAGAACTTCCGTGCTGCTAGATTTTCAATCTGAACCAGCCAGAAGCTTTTCTTAAATTCTTTTACTGTCAAATTTTTATTTCTGGACATTTCTCTTGAATGGCTATTTTGACCTCTTCTTTGCTATAAATGGTCTGGGGCAACTTTTTTAATATCAGAGTTAGGGGCTTGAGTTCTTTGGGAGTATAAGAGTAGTAACTGATCTTGTTGCTATCTAACATTAATTTTGCCTTTAGGAAGTCTTCCAATGTGAAAACTTTTATATGTGTCATATTTTTGTTGACAATATTGAGGGTAAAATGCTCATTAATAATTTGGCGCAACTTACCTGCCAGTTCCTTTGGGTTGGTGTTATATACAGCGATAATCGGGACGTCCTTCTTCTTTGCCGTTTTCGGTGTCTTTGGTGTTGATGGTGTTACTCCGTTGATTTCTGTTGTCGACTTTGGTGGTGTTGGTTCCTTGGATATCGTCTTCTTGTTGATGGCAATGGGATCGACGTCCATTTCGTTGGCCTCTGCGGGTTTTTGTAGTTTTACTTTCACGGCTTTCTTGGGAGTCTTGTGGGTTCCCAGTGCCGGAAAGTCTACGTCGTTATTGTTAACGTCTTCATCAAGAGCCGCAAATCGGTTGTTGACCAGGGTTTTCACCGTTGCTTTTATACCAAGATGGTTCAGTTGGTCTTGTACCGTCTTGGTTTTTGCAACAGTTTCGCCTGTAGCAGCTCTTGAGCGTAATTCCTCTAGTTCGTCCATAATTTTTGCGGTATGTTTCCAAATCTAAATACACACCTGGGGCGTCTTCTTCGTCATCAGCGTTGGTTGCTGTGTCGTCTGAGCTTGTATATTCGTCGTAGCTCAGTGAGGAAGAGCGGCTTCGTTTATCGCACACACTTTCATCATCACTATTTGTGTCTATAGCACGTTTGCAACCCGCACATGCCATTGTCTTTTTCTTTATTTTTATTTTTCGTATTATCGACTTTCTCACTTTACGACACAGAACTCTGTCACTTTTCTTCACTATGAGTGATTTTCTTGTGTCCATATCACAAATCACTCGTTAGGATTGCCGGTTTTCACACTGTTTCTCACTGTCAACAATGTTTATGTTAGAACACAGGGGATGCGGATGCTGCAACTACGGACTCCGACATTGTTCACCTTATTTTTCACAGTATTTCACAGTATAAAACGTTTTAGCTCTTAAAATTTAACAAACGAAACTCAAAATTAAGACCCGATTACGTGAGAATCGAGTAGAAGGGCCGTAGGAGAATGTTTTCAGCATTGAACGCTTGCGACTAATAAGTTTGCCATTAAGCTATTATTAATTTAACATTTAAAAGAGTTTGTAGTTCTATACTTAAGTAGTAATTTATTTGAATATTTTGTTAAATATTTACAACAAAATGTAATTTAGTTTATATTGCTATTATCATTCACTGCGGTCAAATAACGACGTCAAAACTAACTATGTGTCATCGTAAAACAAATTGTGGCATAAAAACATATTTATTAAATATAAATAGAATAAAATAGTAATAACTTTTATTGAATATATATACCTTGAACAATTCTTATTAAAAATATAGCCATTAATTTGAATATAACCAACGATTTTTTTTGCAAATATGTTTTAAACATGACCATCTACTGTTAAAATCAAGCAAACTGAGTGCAAGTAGCAATAGAAAAATGGATCGGAAAATATAAAATAATATAAAACAATAATTTTTTTTCAATATTATAAAAAAATCTATTTGTTATTTCAATTAAATTCATTTTCTTTTTCATTCACACCAATTATATAAATAAAACGACAATTTAAGTATGCGCAGTGTACATACCATGGCCATTAGTGGTGAACAACGCAGCATAAGAAATCGAAAAAGTAAAAATATAAATAAAATTCAAAGTATAATAACAATGGTGTTTTAAAAAACATATTACTTAGAATATATTATATATAGCTGTATGTAACTAAATTCATTCCATGTTTAAGTATTTGTATTGTATATACCAAATCAGCATTACGATTGGTAGCAAACAAAACAACATCAGAAGTTGTCAATGTGAGATTATCATTTAAAAAACGATTCACTTAGATTGATATACAACCTAAAATAATTTCAAAATATACATTTTGCTATGTGAATAAAACTACCATTTAAGTAAACCATACGCTTTGTATAGGCAAGAAATAAATATTTATCAACGTATTATGGCAAATATAATTACTTACTAATTTAAGTTGCTTAAAAATATTTTTTCAAATTATAAACTACACTCTACAGAATACTTGAACATTAAGACATGTCATGTAAAAAAAGCAATTTGAATAGCAACAAACTAAATATATCTTATTAATATACATATATAATATTAAATATGTATACAGATAATTAACTATTTTGCTTGTATGCAAAAACTATTATTCAATATGAATGAATCAGGTCATCGTAATTTACAATCGCTTAAATAAAAAAATTTATTTGTAGAAAACCTATTGATTTAAAATTTAATTATGAAAACATAAAACTTCTTTGATAAATAAATTTGTGGTCCTGAAAAGGACCGATTTGTTTTGTTATTTTTTCTTAAGCAAAGCTCAACTTAAGCGCGCTCGCCACGAATACGTCTGGCCAATTGGATGTCCTGGGCATAATAGTGACACGCTTGGCATGGATAGCACACAAGTTTGTGTCTTCGAAGAGGCCAACCAGGTAGGCTTCACTAGCTTCCTGCAAAGCCATTACAGCAGAGCTTTGGAAACGTAGATCGGTCTTAAAGTCCTGAGCAATTTCACGTACTAAACGCTGGAACGGGAGCTTGCGAATGAGCAACTCAGTGCTCTTCTGATACCGACGGATTTCACGAAGGGCCACAGTTCGGGCGATAACGATGAGGCTTCTTCACACCACCGGTGGCTGGAGCACTCTTACGTGCCGCCTTGGTAGCCAGCTGCTTGCGAGGCGCCTTGCCTCCGGTCGATTTACGAGCTGTCTGCTTAGTACGAGCCATTTTTCCTTCACAATTTTTACTTTACACAGTCACTGTTGAAAACACAATAAGCGAGCAAGCGACTTGGTGCCTCATTTATATAGAAAAATGGTGGTGGGTTAGAAAGAGAGCGAAACATTCGCTCTCGCTGACGTTTCGTTTTACGAGGGTAGTGTGCGAGCAGGATGCAAGTGCTGCTCACTCACCTCTGTTTTCCTCTCTTTGGTATAAATAGAAGCGATTGGCTCAGTTAAAGCATTAGTGTCTTTGTGACTTTCGTGCAGTGAAAACCAAAAAAAAAAGTGAAAATGACTGGTCGCGGTAAAGGTGGCAAAGGCTTGGGTAAAGGCGGCGCAAGCGTCATCGCAAAGTGTTGCGTGATAACATCCAGGGCATCACGAAGCCAGCTATCCGCCGTTTAGCTCGCCGTGGCGGTGTGAAGCGCATCTCTGGTCTTATTTATGAAGAAACTCGTGGTGTGCTGAAGGTTTTCTTGAAAATGTTATCCGTGATGCTGTCACATACACCGAACACGCCAAGAGGAAGACAGTCACAGCCATGGATGTTGTCTATGCTCTGAAGAGGCAAGGCCGCACTCTGTACGGTTTTTGGCGGCTAGAAACCTTTGTACTACGAAATACAAACAATCATACCAATCGGTCCTTTTCAGGACCACCAAAACATACTCAAAGAGAAAAATTACTCAATTAAATTTATATTTTATTTTCATTTGAATTTAATAAAAAAAAAAAAATTTGTTATTCTTGAATTTAAAAAAAGAAAAAAGAAGACGTAGTATGCCAACAACACGCGGTGTTCCCAAGCGGTCCCCCATCTAAGTACTAACCGCGCCCGACGCTGCTTAATTTCGGTGATCGGACGAGAACCGATGTATTCAACGTGGTATGGTCGTTGGCGAGTTCACTACGACTAAAGATTACTTTAGTTTCACTTAAATTCATGAAAAAATGTTAATAATAGTGTATGTAAAAGAATCTATTCTTGGATTTATATATTTATTTAACGAAACTGTACTATTTTTTACTGACCTCTGATGCCAGTAACATTATGTCTTGCAATGTGTACTTTTCCATTGCCTCAGGTAGAATTGAATGTATACACAGGTACGAAATGAAAATGGTGACCCCAGCCCATGCAATATATTAACTACTACGATACTGTACTAAGAATTTTTCTACACCGCTTATTAAAACAATAGGATACTCAATTCAAAATCAGTCTCTTTTTTCGAAAATTTGGTCGTCCTGAAAAGGACGTTTGGGTTTTTGGTTGATTTATGTACACGATATTAGTTGCTTGTAATTTATGCCTTCTTCTCGGTCTTCTTGGGCAAAAGCACTGCCTGGATATTAGGCAAAACACCGCCCTGGGCAATGGTGACGCCAGAAAGTTTGTTCAACTCCTCGTCGTTGCGGATGGCCAGTTGCAGATGACGGGGATAATCCTAGTTTTCTTGTTGTCACGCGCTGCATTACCAGCCAACTCAAGACTTCAGCGGCCAAGTACTCCATAACGGCAGCCAAGTACACAGGAGCGCCGGCACCAACACGCTCGGCATAGTTGCCCTTGCGAAGCAGACGGTGAATACGGCCAACGGGGAACTGAAGACCAGCGCGGTTGGAACGCGACTTTGCCTTTCCTTCACTTTTCCACCTTTACCACGACCAGACATTTTCTATACTATATTTTTATTTCACTGTTTCACTGCAAACACACAAATATCGAATGTTGCTGGCAGCCTCAAGTGTTGCTACATTTATAGTTTTCCAGTTACCTACTTGCTCAGTTAGGGATGACAGCTGGCAGCTGACAAACCAGTTTCTCAACATGAAAGCGTTGCTATAACAAAAGTATAAATGTGAAGCACATCAGCGTGGTAGGTTAACATTTTGTGAAGTGAATTTAAAGTGAATACTAGGTGAAAATATGCCCCTAAGACTAGTGGAAAGGCAGCCAAAAGGCTGGCAAGGCTCAGAAGAACATTACCAAGAACGATAAGAAGAAGAAGCGCAAGAGGAAGGAAAGCTATGCCATCTACATTTACAAAGTGCTCAAGCAGGTCCATCCCGACACTGGCATCTCATCCAAGGCAATGAGTATCATGAACAGCTTTGTGAACGACATTTTTGAGCGCATTGCTGCCGAGGCCTCCCGTTTGGCCCACTACAACAAGCGCTCCACCATCACCAGTCGGGAAATCCAAACCGCTGTCCGCCTTTTGCTGCCCGGAGAATTGGCCAAGCACGCTGTCAGTGAGGGAACCAAGGCTGTCACCAAGTATACAAGCTCTAAGTAAATTTCATTGGAAATTTTATTGCAACCTAAACTAAAAGGCCCTTTTCAGGGCCACAAATTACATGCGCAAAGAATTTAAATTTTCGATATTAAATCATTAAAAATAATATATCTACCGTTAAGGATAATGGTTGAATTTTACGATCAACTCGCACCTAATAAATAAGTAGACATGTAGAATTATTGTATTATTTTGTTTTTATTTGTATTAGCTTTTATTTATTTAACGTCGACTAAAACCAGTCGACGGACAGTAAAGTAATTAAAACAAAATTTAAAAAATAAAAATTAAATAATTAAAATGAACAGTTAAATTATAAGACTTATACTCGATTTAATATATTGACTTAATATTTAAAAATTTACCTAAATTGGCATTGTGAATCATCTATTCTTTAATTCTATAGCGATATTAAAGCATCTTCAGGCTTAGAATTTGAATTAGTATTTGAAGTTTCGTTGCAGAAATACAAATTGTGAATAAGTTATTCTGTTCTGTCATTGTTTTCTGCTTGACACAACACATATAAAATACATTATTTGAAAATTTCTTCTCTTTAGAATAAGTTTTGTAGCCCTGAAAAGGGCTTTGATAAAAAACAAATCATAACTTTGAAATTTGCGCACTAATAGTCTTAGGGCTCTTATTTCTTGGCTGCTTTTGGCTTCTTGACAGCAGAAGCAGCTTTCTTTACGCTGAAGCCGACGCTGCCTTTTAGGCTTAGGCTTAGCACTTGTGGTCTTGGGCTTTGGTGCCTTTGGCTTTGCTGCACTCGACTTGGCCTTTGCTAGGTTTCGCCTTGACGGTACCAGTTTTCTTTGCATCCTTAGCCTTGGCCTTCTCCGCTTTCTTTTTCTCAGCGGTCTTTTTGGTTGCTACAGCTACAGCCTTTGATGATTTCTTATCAGCGGATCCAGTTGCTTTCTTGGGGCTAGCAGTTTTCTTCTTCTTAGCTGCTGCTGATGCAGTTGTGGCAGCCACCTTCTTAGTTTTCTTCTCTACAGAGGATGCGGCAGCTTTGGCTTGGGCTCTTTTTGGCAGATGCAGACAATTTAAATGAACCAGATGCACCTTGCCTTTGCTTGGATCAGTTTTCCATTGGCAACCGCATTCTTCAAGTACTTCTTGATGAATGGTGCTAGCTTCTGGGCATCGCATTTGTATGTGGCACTGATATATTTCTTGATTGCCATGAGCGATGAACCACCACGTTCCTTCAAGTTCAGGATCGATGCGTCCACCATTATCTGAGTTGGAGGATGTAATGGTGGAGCTGTCGTCTTTTTTGCCTTCGATGCGGATGCTGTTGCCGCCTTTTTGGTGGCCACCTTCTTCTCTGCTGCGGCTGGTGGTGCTGCCACAGGGGATGCGGATGCTGCAACTACGGACTCCGACATTGTTCACCTTATTTTTCACAGTATTTCACAGTATAAAACGTTTAACTCTTAAAATTTAACCAAACATTTCATTTCATTTATTAGTCGAATATTATAGGAGTTACATATTTGTACCTATTCTACTGTACAGTCTTGGTGACAAATTCAAGCTTACTTATATTATTATTGTTACATTTTGCCTTGCGCTTCAAGCTTATCCAGGCGAGAGATCTATTATTAATTGTTGTTTAGAGTATTAGTCTTAATTTGATATGTTATATTTTATAGTTTTGGTAACTGCAGTAATTATGTTACTTATTTTAGGAAAGGCTCAGGTGAGTAAAACCTAAATCACATTATTGTTTTGTTTTTGTGTATGTTTTTCTTAATACTAAATAACTATTATAACTAACTAAGGCTACGTTACTAATTAGTTAACTAGATAGGATAGGATAAGATAGATAGAAATACAGTATAATATTTACAAAGAAAAGGAAGGAAAATGGAAAGTAAGTTGCGCCAAATTATTAATGAGCATTATATTGACTTATATTGAAAGATAATCCATCAGTCGGGTCTATGGAATTGAGTTTTCTATGGTAAAAGATTAGGTTATTGTCTGAGTCAAAGATTATACCCTTTTCTTTGAGGTGACTAATGTGGTTGATAGTGATGTGATCCACTAAATACTCAAATGGTATTCGGATCTGTTCTACACTTTCTAAGATATGTGGATTTCTACTGTGTTGATTTAGGTCAACAAACTTTTCAATTATCCTAAAGAGAAGGGTATCTAATCGTTTAGTCTTGGTGGTCTTGTAAAGGTTATAGTTTGAGATATAACGACGTGTTAGTGGGTTGTAGGAAGAGCTTCCCAGTGCCTGCCTCAAAATGCGCCTTTCAAAAAGACGCATTATTTCCATTTGACTGGATTTGATATTAAACCAGCTTATGTGACCATGGATTAGAATGGGTTGAATTAGCTTCTTATATGCAAGTGAGCGTAATTTACACATTTCTATGCTACTGGGAGATGGGCTTAGGCTTAAGGGCCTGAATATGTGGTATATTTGTTGCAGTTGAATCTTGGCCTTCTTGAGGGTATGTTCAACATGTGGCTTGAAATTTAGTTTGTCATCATATATGACTCCTAAGTATTTCAATTGGTTATTTATTTGGATTGGTGTGTTCCCATTGACATATAATTTTGGTTGGAATGCTCTGGCATTTCTGTATACATCCCTGGTTCTGGGCCCACGAAATATACAGCCTTCGCATTTATTACTATTTAATTTTAATCGCCATTTGAAGAAGTAGTGACACAATTGGTCAAGATAACTATTGAGATCCATTTCTGCACTTGCTATCCATGCACCTGAGGATAGCAAAAGAATATCATCAGCGTAAACTAGCGGCTGTATGCGTGCTGTTGACGTTGAGTTAGGGTCTTGTTGAAAGTTTGGCATATCTGCGAGATAAATGTTATATAGAATTGGTGCTAATAGTCACCCTTGAGGGACACCTGCTGCTATTTCTCGAGTGAGAGATCTTTCAATGCCACTGGGGAATTGACATAAAATTAGCGTGAAGTAAGGTAGTTATGTATAATACGTGTAGTATTGGGGTTGAACTGAAAGATATTATTCATTTTGTAAATTAACCCGTTTTTCCAGACTGTGTCAAAAGCTTTCTCGAAGTCGAGGGCACAAGCAATTGTGGCCCGCTTTCTGGATAAGTTACTGAATATGAATTTGTTAGCTACTGCTAAGGAATGGCTAATGGATAGGCTATCTCTGAAGCCAAACTGATAGGGTTTAAGTATCTGATGGGACTCAATATGCTTTTTAATTTGTTCCATTAACATTTTTTCGAATAAAAGACTAATTGCAGAAAGTATTGATATGGGTCTGTACCCCTGAAGGGATTGGGGGTTAGCTTTTGGCTTAGGAATTGGAATGACTTTACTGCGTTTCCAGCTGATAGGGAAATAACTAGCGTTAAAGCAATGATTAAACAGAATGGCTAAGTGCTTAAGCACTGGCATATTGAAATGCTTTAGAAGGTAGTTGCTACTACCATCAGGGCCCATTGTCTTTTACTGTTTTGAAACTTATCCATTCTAAGAGCTGCTTGGCATTTGTGAAACCAAGCTCTTCTGCACCTGGCCAATTGCCATCTGCTCTTCTAATTAAATCGAAGTTCACAATGTACGAGGCCGACCCTGACGGTTGCTCGATAAAGTGTTTGACTTCTCGATTAACATGTTTTGTGTGCCGTTTAAGCACTCTGTTCAGGGAAGACATGTTATCGTTCTGCTTATGGATTCGCTCAAACGACCATGCAAGTGCGTTTACTTTCTCAAATTTAGATTTTATTATGGGGGGAATGTCGATATCGATGCCACTGTGCTCATCAACTGCAAGGCAGATATCGTGTTTAAGGGTTCATCTTTTGGTGGTATTGGTTGCTGCGTTGCAGCGATTTAATGCTAATTTTGCTCAGGTGTATGCGTTTTAAGCTTTTCTCAATGTGGTTAAGTTCACTGACTTGAATTTGAGAATTTATTTGATAATTCATATCGTAAATGAGATTACGCAACTTCTCTTTTTCTGTTTCAGACAGAGAGAATTGGTGTCTAAAGAGATATCTCCTAAGATATCGCTTCTGCTTAATGAGCTCCAGACAGTGTCTGCTAAGTTGAGCTCTACTATTTGGCTTAGACGGACTTATCGTTATTTTGGGTATAGCATTGGGGGAATCGAGTGCTCTGTTTAATGCAACGTTTAGGTTGTTTACATGAACATCGATATCGGTGGGTCTCTGGTTAGATGAATTGGTTATCGGGGCTAGATTTCCTAACAGAATTGCATTCCAAGCTAGGGTATTGATCTTATTGAAATTGTGTACTATTTTTGGACTAGCGGATAGCATACGGTATTCGCCAAGCCTAAGCCTAAGTGTAACGCCAAAATGATCCGATGGAAAATCATTTGTGACTTCACAATATTCGTCTATGTCAATGGGAAGTTCGACAGAGTGTATGAAATAATCTATTGAGGATGGGTTATTGTAATTGTTTGGACGACTAGGTTCTCTTGTTGGGCGGAGAACAAAGCTAGGTTGTTCCAAAAGCCAGTTGTAGAGGGTTTCACCATTGCGGTTAAGGTGGGCAGGGTTATGAATTGGGACATGCCAACTGGGGTGTTTGGCGTTTAAGTCACAGCCTATTATAATATGACCACCATTCTGTATTCGGGTTAATGAATCTGAAATGGTTTTTAGGTCAACTATCTGAAGGGGATCGTTGGGTCGCTTATAGAGTGATACTGCAATGCAGTTTCGATTATGTCTATTTGCGTCAATGTATGATAGTTTTATGGCTACTGCTTCAATAAAGCGTAGGGGTCCTATTTTAATGCGTTCGAACTTAATACCGTTCTTAATGCATATTGCGACGGACATACCATACTCTCTCGAGTCTTGGCGTTGCGCAAAAACTGTTTGTGTAGCTCGTTCTTGTTGCCTTATGAATTGATAGTGCTTCAAGTTAATTGAATGTTTACTTGACAGTTTCTGTTCTGCAATAAGCATTACGTCTGGTCTGTGCTTGTTTAAGAAGAGGTCTAACTCGTATCTCTTGTTTAGAGAGATAAGGGAGTTCACATTTTGAAAAATACATTTCAGGGAGGTCATTAGTTCTGAGCTATTTGAATGAAGAAGTCAAGCAGTAGTGCTTGCTTCATCTTCGTTGAGTCTTCTTCATTTTGTAGCCCTTGAGTGGGGTATTTCCTAATTACATTCTGCATAATTTCAATGCAGGAAAATAGATCTTTTCCAAAGATATCTGAGCTATCTTTGTTGAGATCCTCTATGGTAATTGTCGCCCTTTGCTGAGCTTGGGGCTTAGTGGCGAGTTTCTCTGCCATATGGTTGCGAAGAGCCGGATTGCTGATCACAACGTTTTTAGGGAGCTGAGACTGTCCCTGAGAGGGGGATGAGTGCTTTTGTTCAGGATGCTTGAACAGGGAAGCAAAGGGAGTGCTGCTGTCTATTTTTCTAGAGGCTACAGATTTTGCTTTGGAAATAGCTTTAGCTGCTTTTTGGTCAGAAGTTTTGCGCTTCTGATTAATTTTTTCGGCAACCTGAATACGGATAGGGCATATTTTAGCATTTGCTGTATGTTGTCCTTTGCAGTTAACGCATTGCGTTTTATTATTTTCAGAAGGAGGCTCAGTTTTTGAAATGCTGCATTTCCCTGGAGTATGGACTGCAGTGCATTTAATGCAGCGGTATTGCATTTTGCAATTGCTAGCTACATGGCCAAATCTTTGACAGTTGTGGCATTGGGTAACGCTACTTTTGCTCTTTTTAAAAGATTCAAATTTCACCTTGCAGTTAAAGGTGTTAATTTTAAGAACTTCCGTGCTTTTGCTAGATTTTTCAATCTGAACCAGCCAGAAGCTTTTCTTAAATTCTTTTACTGTCAGAATTTTTATTTCTGGACATTTCTCTTGAATGGCTATTTTGACCTCTTCTTTGCTATAAATGGTCTGGGGCAACTTTTTTAATATCAGAGTTAGGGGCTTGAGTTCTTTGGGAGTATAAGAGTAGTAACTGATCTTGTTGCTATCTAACATTAATTTTGCTTTTAGGAAGTCTTCCAATGTGAAAACTTTTATATGTGTCATATTTTGTTGACAATATTGAGGGTAAAATGCTCATTAATAATTTGGCGCAACTTACCTGCCAGTTCCTTTGGGTTGGTGTTATAAACAGCGATAATCGGGACGTCCTTCTTCTTTGCCGTTTTCGGTGCCTTTGGTGTTGATGGTGTTCCTCCGTTGATTTCTGTTGTCGACTTTGGCGGTGTTGGTTCCTTGGATATCGTCTTCTTGTTGATGGCAATGGGATCGACGTCCATTTCGTTGGCCTGTGCGGGTTTTTGTAGTTTTACTTTCATGGCTTTCTTGGGAGTCTTTTGGGTTCCCAGTGCCGGAAAGTCTACGTCGTTGTTGTTTACGTCTTCATCAAGAGCCGCGAATCGGTTGTTGACCAGGGTTTTCACCGTTGCTTTTATACCAAGATGGTTCAGTTGGTTTTGTACCGTCTTGGTTTTTGCAACAGTTTCGCCTGTAGCAGCTCTTGAGCGTAATTCCTCTAGTTCGTCCATAATTTTGCGGTATGTTTCCAAATCTAAATACACACCTGGGGCGTCTTCTTCGTCATCAGCGTTGGTTGCTGTGTCGTCTGAGCTTGTATATTCGTCGTAGCTCAGTGAGGAAGAGCGGCTTCGTTTATCGCACACACTTTCATCATCACTATTTGTGTCTATAGCACGTTTGCAACCCGCACATGCCATTGTCTTTTTCTTTATTTTTATTTTTCGTATTATCGACTTTCTCACTTTACGACACAGAACTCTGTCACTTTTCTTCACTATGAGTGATTTTCTTGTGTCCATATCACAAATCACTCGTTAGGATTGCCGGTTTTCACACTGTTTCTCACTGTCAACAATGTTTATGTTAGAACACAGGGGATGCGGATGCTGCAACTACGGACTCCGACATTGTTCACCTTATTTTTCACAGTATTTCACAGTATAAAACGTTTTAGCTCTTAAAATTTAACCAAACGAAACTCAAAATTAAGAGACCCGATTACGTGAGAATCGAGTAGAAGGGCCGTAGGAGAATGTTTTGAGCATTGAACGCTTGCGACTAATAAGTTTGCCATTAAGCTATTATTAATTTAACATTTAAAAGAGTTTGTAGTTCTATACTTAAGTAGTAATTTATTTGAATATTTTGTTAAATATTTAAACAACAAAATGTAATTTAGTTTATATTGCTATTATCATTCACTGCGGTCAAATAACGACGTCAAAACTAACTATGTGTCATCGTAAAACAAATTGTGGCATAAAAACATATTTATTAAATATAAATAGAATAAAATAGTAATAACTTTTATTGAATATATATACCTTGAACAATTCTTATTCAAAATATAGCCATTAATTTGAATATAACCAACGATTTTTTTTGCAAATATGTTTTAAACATGACCATCTACTGTTAAAATCAAGCAAACTCGGAGTGCAAGTAGCAATAGAAAAATGGATCGGAAAAATATAAAATAATATAAAACAATAATTTTTTTTCAATATTATAAAAAAATCTATTTGTTATTTCAATTAAATTCATTTTCTTTTTCATTCACACCAATTATATAAATAAAACGACAATTTAAGTATGCGCAGTGTACATACCATGGCCATTAGTGGTGAACAACGCAGCATAAGAAATCGAAAAAGTAAAAATATAAATAAAATTCAAAGTATAATAACAATGGTGTTTTAAAAAACATATTACTTAGAATATATTATATATAGCTGTATGTAACTAAATTCATTCCATGTTTAAGTATTTGTATTGTATATACCAAATCAGCATTACGATTGGTAGCAAACAAAACAACATCAGAAGTTGTCAATGTGAGATTATCATTTAAAAACGATTCACTTAGATTGATATACAACCTAAAATAATTTCAAAAATATACATTTTTGCTATGTGAATAAAACTACCATTTAAGTAAACCATACGCTTTGTATAGGCAAGAAATAAATATTTATCAACGTATTATGGCAAATATAATTACTTACTAATTTAAGTTGCTTAAAAATATTTTTCAAATTATAAACTACACTCAACAGAATACTTGAACATTAAGACATGTCATGTAAAAAAAGCAATTTGAATAGCAACAAACTAAATATATCTTATTAATATACATATATAATATTAAATATGTATACAGATAATTAACTATTTTGCTTGTATGCAAAAACTATTATTCAATATGAATGAATCAGGTCATCGTAATTTACAATCGCTTAAATAAAAAATTTATTTGTAGAAAACCTATTGATTTAAAATTTAATTATGAAAACATAAAACTTCTTTGATAAATAAATTTGTGGTCCTGAAAAGGACCGATTTGTTTTGTTATTTTTCTTAAGCAAAGCTCAACTTAAGCGCGCTCGCCACGAATACGTCTGGCCAATTGGATGTCCTTGGGCATAATAGTGACACGCTTGGCATGGATAGCACACAAGTTTGTGTCTTCGAAGAGGCCAACCAGGTAGGCTTCACTAGCTTCCTGCAAAGCCATTACAGCAGAGCTTTGGAAACGTAGATCGGTCTTAAAGTCCTGAGCAATTTCACGTACTAAACGCTGGAACGGGCTTGCGAATGAGCAACTCAGTGCTCTTCTGATACCGACGGATTTCACGAAGGGCCACAGTTCCGGGCGATAACGATGAGGCTTCTTCACACCACCGGTGGCTGGAGCACTCTTACGTGCCGCCTTGGTAGCCAGCTGCTTGCGAGGCGCCTTGCCTCCGGTCGATTTACGAGCTGTCTGCTTAGTACGAGCCATTTTTCCTTCACAATTTTACTTTACACAGTCACTGTTGAAAACACAATAAGCGAGCAAGCGACTTGGTGCCTCATTTATATAGAAAAATGGTGGTGGGTTAGAAAGAGAGCGAAACATTCGCTCTCGCTGACGTTTCGTTTTACGAGGGTAGTGTGCGAGCAGGATGCAAGTGCTGCTCACTCACTCTTGTTTTCCTCTCTTTTGGTATAAATAGAAGCGATTGGCTCAGTTAAAGCATTAGTGTCTTTGTGACTTTCGTGCAGTGAAAACCAAAAAACTAAAAGTGAAAAATGACTGGTCGCGGTAAAGGTGGCAAAGGCTTGGGTAAAGGCGGCGCCAAGCGTCATCGCAAAGTGTTGCGTGATAACATCCAGGGCATCACGAAGCCAGCTATCCGCCGTTTAGCTCGCCGTGGCGGTGTGAAGCGCATCTCTGGTCTTATTTATGAAGAAACTCGTGGTGTGCTGAAGGTTTTCTTGGAAAATGTTATCCGTGATGCTGTCACATACACCGAACACGCCAAGAGGAAGACAGTCACAGCCATGGATGTTGTCTATGCTCTGAAGAGGCAAGGCCGCACTCTGTACGGTTTTGGCGGCTAGAAACCTTTGTACTACGAAATACAAACAATCATACCAATCGGTCCTTTTCAGGACCACCAAAACATACTTCAAAAGAGAAAAAATTACTCAATTAAATTTATATTTTTATTTTCATTTGAATTTAATAAAAAAAAAAAAATTTGTTATTCTTGAATTTAAAAAAAGAAAAAAGAAGACGTAGTATGCCAACAACACGCGGTGTTCCCAAGCGGTCCCCCATCTAAGTACTAACCGCGCCCGACGCTGCTTAATTTCGGTGATCGGACGAGAACCGATGTATTCAACGTGGTATGGTCGTTGGCGAGTTCACTACGACTAAAGATTACTTTAGTTTCACTTAAATTCATGAAAAAATGTTAATAATAGTGTATGTAAAAGAATCTATTCTTGGATTTATATATTTATTTAACGAAACTGTACTATTTTTTACTGACCTCTGATGCCAGTAACATTATGTCTTGCAATGTGTACTTTTCCATTGCCTCAGGTAGAATTGAATGTATACACAGGTACGAAATGAAAATGGTGACCCCAGCCCTTGCAATATATTAACTACTACGATACTGTACTAAGAATTTTTCTACACCGCTTATTAAAACAATAGGATACTCAATTCAAAATCAGTCTCTTTTTTCGAAAATTTGGTCGTCCTGAAAAGGACGTTTGGGTTTTTTGGTTGATTTATGTACACGATATTAGTTGCTTGTAATTTATGCCTTCTTCTCGGTCTTCTTTGGCAAAAGCACTGCCTGGATATTAGGCAAAACACCGCCCTGGGCAATGGTGACGCCAGAAAGAAGTTTGTTCAACTCCTCGTCGTTGCGGATGGCCAGTTGCAGATGACGGGGGGATAATCCTAGTTTTCTTGTTGTCACGCGCTGCATTACCAGCCAACTCCAAGACTTCAGCGGCCAAGTACTCCATAACGGCAGCCAAGTACACAGGAGCGCCGGCACCAACACGCTCGGCATAGTTGCCCTTGCGAAGCAGACGGTGAATACGGCCAACGGGGAACTGAAGACCAGCGCGGTTGGAACGCGACTTTGCCTTTCCCTTCACTTTTCCACCTTTACCACGACCAGACATTTTTCTATACTATATTTTTATTTCACTGTTTCACTGCAAACACACAAATATCGAATGTTGCTGGCAGCCTCAAGTGTTGCTACATTTATACTTTTCCAGTTACCTACTTGCTCAGTTAGGGATGACAGCTGGCAGCTGACAAACCAGTTTCTCAACATGAAAGCGTTGCTATAACAAAAGTATAAATGTGAAGCACATCAGCGTGGTAGGTTAACATTTTGTGAAGTGAATTTAAAGTGAATACTAGTGAAAATATGCCCCTAAGACTAGTGGAAAGGCAGCCAAAAAGGCTGGCAAGGCTCAGAAGAACATTACCAAGAACGATAAGAAGAAGAAGCGCAAGAGGAAGGAAAGCTATGCCATCTACATTTACAAAGTGCTCAAGCAGGTCCATCCCGACACTGGCATCTCATCCAAGGCAATGAGTATCATGAACGACATTTTTGAGCGCATTGCTGCCGAGGCCTCCCGTTTGGCCCACTACAACAAGCGCTCCACCATCACCAGTCGGGAAATCCAAACCGCTGTCCGCCTTTTGCTGCCCGGAGAATTGGCCAAGCACGCTGTCAGTGAGGGAACCAAGGCTGTCACCAAGTATACAAGCTCTAAGTAAATTTCATTGGAAATTTTATTGCAACCTAAACTAAAAGGCCCTTTTCAGGGCCACAAATTACATGCGCAAAGAATTTAAATTTTCGATATTAAATCATTAAAAATAATATATCTACCGTTAAGGATAATGGTTGAATTTTACGATCAACTCGCACCTAATAAATAAGTAGACATGTAGAATTATTGTATTATTTTGTTTTTATTTGTATTAGCTTTTATTTATTTAACGTCGACTAAAACCAGTCGACGGACAGTAAAGTAATTAAAACAAAATTTAAAAATAAAAATTAAATAATTAAAATGAACAGTTAAATTATAAGACTTATACTGATTTAATATATTGACTTAATATTTAAAAATTTACCTAAATTGGCATTGTGAATCATCTATTCTTTAATTCTATAGCGATATTAAAGCATCTTCAGGCTTAGAATTTGAATTAGTATTTGAAGTTTCGTTGCAGAAATACAAATTGTGAATAAGTTATTCTGTTCTGTCATTGTTTTCTTCTGCTTGACACAACACATATAAAATACATTATTTGAAAATTTCTTCTCTTTAGAATAAGTTTTGTAGCCCTGAAAAGGGCTTTGATAAAAAACAAATCTCATAACTTTGAAATTTGCGCACTAATAGTCTTAGGGCTCTTATTTCTTGGCTGCTTTTGGCTCTTGACAGCAGAAGCAGCTTTCTTTGCTGAAGCCGACGCTGCCTTTTAGGCTTAGGCTTAGCACTTGTGGTCTTGGGCTTTGGTGCCTTGGCTTTGCTGCACCTCGACTTGGCCTTTGCTGTTGTAGGTTTCTGCCTTGACGGTACCAGTTTTCTTCGCATCCTTAGCCTTGGCCTTCTCCGCTTTCTTTTTCTCAGCGGTCTTTTTGGTTGCTACAGCTACAGCCTTTGATGATTTCTTATCAGCGGATCCAGTTGCTTTCTTGGGGCTAGCAGTTTTCTTCTTCTTAGCTGCTGCTGATGCAGTTGTGGCAGCCACCTTCTTAGTTTTCTTCTCTACAGAGGATGCGGCAGCTTTTGGCTTGGGCTCTTTTTTGGCAGATGCAGACAATTTAAATGAACCAGATGCACCCTTGCCTTTTGCTTGATCAGTTTTCCATTGGCAACCGCATTCTTCAAGTACTTTGATGAATGGTGCTAGCTTCTGGGCATCGCATTTGTATGTGGCACTGATATATTTCTTGATTGCCATGAGCGATGAACCACCACGTTCCTTCAAGTTCAGGATCGATGCGTCCACCATTATCTGAGTTGGAGGATGTAATGGTGGAGCTGTCGTCTTTTTTGCCTTCGATGCGGATGCTGTTGCCGCCTTTTTGGTGGCCACCTTCTTCTCTGCTGCGGCTGGTGGTGCTGCCACAGGGGATGCGGATGCTGCAACTACGGACTCCGACATTGTTCACCTTATTTTTCACAGTATTTCACAGTATTTCACAGTATAAAACGTTTTAACTCTTAAAATTTAACCAAACGAAACTCAAAATTAAGAGACCCGATTACGTGAGAATCGAGTAGAAGGGCCGTAGGAGAATGTTTTCAGCATTGAACGCTTGCGACTAATAAGTTTGCCATTAAGCTATTATTAATTTAACATTTAAAAGAGTTTGTAGTTCTATACTTAAGTAGTAATTTATTTGAATATTTTGTTAAATATTTAAACAACAAAATGTAATTTAGTTTATATTGCTATTATCATTCACTGCGGTCAAATAACGACGTCAAAACTAACTATGTGTCATCGTAAAACAAATTGTGGCATAAAAACATATTTATTAAATATAAATAGAATAAAATAGTAATAACTTTTATTGAATATATATACCTTGAACAATTCTTATTCAAAATATAGCCATTAATTTGAATATAACCAACGATTTTTTTTTGCAAATATGTTTTAAACATGACCATCTACTGTTAAAATCAAGCAAACTCAGTGCAAGTAGCAATAGAAAATGGATCGGAAAAATATAAAATAATATAAAACAATAATTTTTTTTCAGTATTATAAAAAAATCTATTTGTTATTTAAATTAAATTCATTTTCTTTTTCATTCACACCAATTATATAAATAAAACGACAATTTAAGTATGCGCAGTGTACATACCATGGCCATTAGTGGTGAACAACGCAGCATAAGAAATCGAAAAAGTAAAAATATAAATAAAATTCAAAGTATAATAACAATGGTGTTTTAAAAAAACATATTACTTAGAATATATTATATATAGCTGTATGTAACTAAATTCATTCCATGTTTAAGTATTTGTATTGTATATACCAAATCAGCATTACGATTGGTAGCAAACAAAACAACATCAGAAATTGTCAATGTGAGATTATCATTTAAAAAACGATTCACTTAGATTGGATATGCAACCTAAAATAATTTCAAAAATATACATTTTTGCTATGTGAATAAAACTACCATTTAAGTAAACCATACGCTTTGTATAGGCAAGAAATAAATATTTATCAACGTATTATGGCAAATATAATTACTTACTAATTTAAGTTGCTTAAAAATATTTTTCAAATTATAAACTACACTCACAGAATACTTGAACATTAAGACATGTCATGTAAAAAAAGCAATTTGAATAGCAACAAACTAAATATATCTTATTAATATACATATATAATATTAAATATGTATACAGATAATTAACTATTTTGCTTGTATGCAAAAACTATTATTCAATATGAATGAATCAGGTCATCGTAATTTACAATCGCTTAAATAAAAAATTTATTTGTAGAAAACCTATTGATTTAAAATTTAATTATGAAAACATAAAACTTCTTTGATAATAAATTTGTGGTCCTGAAAAGGACCGATTTGTTTTGTTATTTTCTTAAGCAAAGCTCAACTTAAGCGCGCTCGCCACGAATACGTCTGGCCAATTGGATGTCCTTGGGCATAATAGTGACACGCTTGGCATGGATAGCACACAAGTTTGTGTCTTCGAAGAGGCCAACCAGGTAGGCTTCACTAGCTTCCTGCAAAGCCATTACAGCAGAGCTTTGGAAACGTAGATCGGTCTTAAAGTCCTGAGCAATTTCACGTACTAAACGCTGGAACGGGAGCTTGCGAATGAGCAACTCAGTGCTCTTCTGATACCGACGGATTTCACGAAGGGCCACAGTTCCGGGCGATAACGATGAGGCTTCTTCACACCACCGGTGGCTGGAGCACTCTTACGTGCCGCCTTGGTAGCCAGCTGCTTGCGAGGCGCCTTGCCTCCGGTCGATTTACGAGCTGTCTGCTTAGTACGAGCCATTTTTCCTTCACAATTTTTACTTTACACAGTCACTGTTGAAAACACAATAAGCGAGCAAGCGACTTGTGCCTCATTTATATAGAAAAATGGTGGTGGGTTAGAAAGAGAGCGAAACATTCGCTCTCGCTGACGTTCGTTTTACGAGGGTAGTGTGCGAGCAGGATGCAAGTGCTGCTCACTCACCTTGTTTTCTCTTTGGTATAAATAGAAGCGATTGGCTCAGTTAAAGCATTAGTGTCTTTGTGACTTTCGTGCAGTGAAAACCAAAAACTAAAAGTGAAAATGACTGGTCGCGGTAAAGGTGGCAAAGGCTTGGGTAAAGGCGGCGCCAAGCGTCATCGCAAAGTGTTGCGTGATAACATCCAGGGCATCACGAAGCCAGCTATCCGCCGTTTAGCTCGCCGTGGCGGTGTGAAGCGCATCTCTGGTCTTATTTATGAAGAAACTCGTGGTGTGCTGAAGGTTTTCTTGAAAATGTTATCCGTGATGCTGTCACATACACCGAACACGCCAAGAGGAAGACAGTCACAGCCATGGATGTTGTCTATGCTCTGAAGAGGCAAGGCCGCACTCTGTACGGTTTTGGCGGCTAGAAACCTTTGTACTACGAAATACAAACAATCATACCAATCGGTCCTTTTCAGGACCACCAAAACATACTTCAAAAGAGAAAAAATTACTCAATTAAATTTATATTTTTATTTTCATTTGAATTTAATAAAAAAAAAAAAATTTGTTATTCTTGAATTTAAAAAAAGAAAAAAGAAGACGTAGTATGCCAACAACACGCGGTGTTCCCAAGCGGTCCCCCATCTAAGTACTAACCGCGCCCGACGCTGCTTAATTTCGGTGATCGGACGAGAACCGATGTATTCAACGTGGTATGGTCGTTGGCGAGTTCACTACGACTAAAGATTACTTTAGTTTCACTTAAATTCATGAAAAATGTTAATAATAGTGTATGTAAAAGAATCTATTCTTGGATTTATATATTTATTTAACGAAACTGTACTATTTTTTACTGACCTCTGATGCCAGTAACATTATGTCTTGCAATGTGTACTTTTCCATTGCCTCAGGTAGAATTGAATGTATACACAGGTACGAAATGAAAATGGTGACCCCAGCCCTTGCAATATATTAACTACTACGATACTGTACTAAGAATTTTTCTACACCGCTTATTAAAACAATTGGATACTCAATTCAAAATCAGTCTCTTTTTCGAAAATTTGGTCGTCCTGAAAAGGACGTTTGGGTTTTTGGTTGATTTATGTACACGATATTAGTTGCTTGTAATTTATGCCTTCTTCTCGGTCTTCTTGGGCAAAAGCACTGCCTGGATATTAGGCAAAACACCGCCCTGGGCAATGGTGACGCCAGAAAGAAGTTTGTTCAACTCCTCGTCGTTGCGGATGGCCAGTTGCAGATGACGGGGGATAATCCTAGTTTTCTTGTTGTCACGCGCTGCATTACCAGCCAACTCCAAGACTTCAGCGGCCAAGTACTCCATAACGGCAGCCAAGTACACAGGAGCGCCGGCACCAACACGCTCGGCATAGTTGCCCTTGCGAAGCAGACGGTGAATACGGCCAACGGGGAACTGAAGACCAGCGCGGTTGGAACGCGACTTTGCCTTCCCTTCACTTTTCCACCTTTACCACGACCAGACATTTTTCTATACTATATTTTTATTTCACTGTTTCACTGCAAACACACAAATATCGAATGTTGCTGGCAGCCTCAAGTGTTGCTACATTTATACTTTTTCCAGTTACCTACTTGCTCAGTTAGGGGATGACAGCTGGCAGCTGACAAACCAGTTTCTCAACATGAAAGCGTTGCTATAACAAAAGTATAAATGTGAAGCACATCAGCGTGGTAGGTTAACATTTTGTGAAGTGAATTTAAAGTGAATACTAGTGAAAATATGCCCCCTAAGACTAGTGGAAAGGCAGCCAAAAAGGCTGGCAAGGCTCAGAAGAACATTACCAAGAACGATAAGAAGAAGAAGCGCAAGAGGAAGGAAAGCTATGCCATCTACATTTACAAAGTGCTCAAGCAGGTCCATCCCGACACTGGCATCTCATCCAAGGCAATGAGTATCATGAACAGCTTTGTGAACGACATTTTTTGAGCGCATTGCTGCCGAGGCCTCCCGTTTGGCCCACTACAACAAGCGCTCCACCATCACCAGTCGGGAAATCCAAACCGCTGTCCGCCTTTTGCTGCCCGGAGAATTGGCCAAGCACGCTGTCAGTGAGGGAACCAAGGCTGTCACCAAGTATACAAGCTCTAAGTAAATTTCATTGGAAATTTTATTGCAACCTAAACTAAAAGGCCCTTTTCAGGGCCACAAATTACATGCGCAAAGAATTTAAATTTTCGATATTAAATCATTAAAAATAATATATCTACCGTTAAGGATAATGGTTGAATTTTACGATCAACTCGCACCTAATAAATAAGTAGACATGTAGAATTATTGTATTATTTTGTTTTTATTTGTATTAGCTTTTATTTATTTAACGTCGACTAAAACCAGTCGACGGACAGTAAAGTAATTAAAACAAAATTTAAAAAATAAAAATTAAATAATTAAAATGAACAGTTAAATTATAAGACTTATACTGATTTAATATATTGACTTAATATTTAAAAATTTACCTAAATTGGCATTGTGAATCATCTATTCTTTAATTCTATAGCGATATTGAAGCATCTTCAGGCTTAGAATTTGAATTAGTATTTGAAGTTTCGTTGCAGAAATACAAATTGTGAATAAGTTATTCTGTTCTGACATTGTTTTCTTCGCTTGACACAACACAGATAAAATACATTATTTGAAAATTTCTTCTCTTTAGAATAAGTTTTGTAGCCCTGAAAAGGGCTTTGATAAAAACAAATCATAACTTTGAAATTTGCGCACTAATAGTCTTAGGGCTCTTATTTCTTGGCTGCTTTTGGCTCTTGACAGCAGAAGCAGCTTTGGCGCTGAAGCCGACGCTGCCTTTTAGGCTTAGGCTTAGCACTTGTGGTCTTGGGCTTTGGTGCCTTTGGCTTTGCTGCACCTGACTTGGCCTTTGCTGTTGTAGGTTCTGCCTTGACGGTACCAGTTTTCTTCGCATCCTTAGCCTTGGCCTCTCCGCTTTCTTTTCTCAGCGGTCTTTGGTTGCTACAGCTACAGCCTTTGATGATTTCTTATCAGCGGATCCAGTTGCTTTGGGGCTAGCAGTTTTCTTCTTCTTAGCTGCTGCTGATGCAGTTGTGGCAGCCACCTTCTTAGTTTTCTTCTCTACAGAGGATGCGGCAGCTTTTGGTTTGGGCTCTTTTTGGCAGATGCAGACAATTTAAATGAACCAGATGCACCCTTGCCTTTTGCTTGATCAGTTTTCCATTGGCAACCGCATTCTTCAAGTACTTCTTGATGAATGGTGCTAGCTTCTGGGCATCGCATTTGTATGTGGCACTGATATATTTCTTGATTGCCATGAGCGATGAACCACCACGTTCCTTCAAGTTCAGGATCGATGCGTCCACCATTATCTGAGTTGGAGGATGTAATGGTGGAGCCGTCGTCTTTTTTGCCTTCGATGCGGATGCTGTTGCCGCCTTTTTGGTGGCCACCTTCTTCTCTGCTGCGGCTGGTGGTGCTGCCACAGGGATGCGGATGCTGCAACTACGGACTCCGACATTGTTCACCTTATTTTTCACAGTATTTCACAGTATAAAACGTTTAGCTCTTAAAATTTAACCAAACGAAACTCAAAATTAAGAGACCTGATTACGTGAGAATCGAGTAGAAGGGCCGTAGGAGAATGTTTTCAGCATTGAACGCTTGCGACTAATAAGTTTGCCATTGCTATTATTAATTTAACATTTAAAAGAGTTTGTAGTTCTATACTTAAGTAGTAATTTATTTGAATATTTTGTTAAATATTTAAACAACAAAATGTAATTTAGTTTATATTGCTATTATCATTCACTGCGGTCAAATAACGACGTCAAAACTAACTATGTGTCATCGTAAAACAAATTGTGGCATAAAAACATATTTATTAAATATAAATAGAATAAAATAGTAATAACTTTTATTGAATATATTACCTTATTTTATGCAAATTTTTACTATATTTTTTTGCTTTTTGAAATATGTCTGTAAGTCTACTAAAAACTAAGTATAATAATATAAAAAATATTTAAAATAAAGTATTATGTTAAATTAAATTTTTCTTTAACCAATTATATAAATAAAAAAATTTAAGTATGCGCACATACCATGGCCATTAGTGGTGAACAACGCAGCATAAGAAATCGAAAAAAAAAATATAAATAAAATCAAAGTATAATAACAATGGTGTTTTAAAAAACATAACTTAGAATATATTACATGCTGTATGTAACTAAATTCATTCCATGTTTAAGTATTTGTATTGTTATACCAAATCAGCATTACGATTGGTAGCAAACAAAACAACATCAGAAATTGTCAATGTGAGATTATCATTTAAAAAATTTAGATATATGCAAAATAATAATTACATTTTGCTATTGAATAAAACTACCATTTAAGTAAAAGCTTTGATAGGCAAGAAATAAATATTTATCAACATTAAATATAATTACTTACTAATTTAAGTTGCTTAAAAATATTTTTCAAATTATAAACTACACTAAAATAGAACATTAAACATTTAAAAAATTTGAATAGCAAAAAAAATTAAATATAAAATACTTAAATAATATACATAACTATTTCTTTGATAAAAATTTTCAATATGAATTTGAATTCATCGTAATTTAATCGCAAATAATTTATAGAATATTGATTTATTTAATTATGAAATAAAACTTCTTTGATAATATTTGTGGTCCTGAAAAGGACCGATTTGTTTTGTTATTTCCTTTAAGCAAAGCTCAACTTAGCCGCTGACGAATACGTCAATTGATGTCCTGCATAATAGTGACACGCTTGGCATGGATAGCACACAAGTTTGTGTCTTGAAGAGGCCAACCAGGTAGGCTTTAGCTTCCTGCAAAGCCATTAGCAGCTTAACTTTGGAAACGTAGATCGGTCTTAAAGTCCTGAGCAATTTCACGTACTAAACGCTGGAACGGGAGCTTGCGAATGACAACTCAGTTTTCTGATACCGACGGATTTCACGAAGGGCCACAGTTCCGGGCGATAACGATGAGGCTTCTTCACACCACCGGTGGCTGGAGCACTCTTACGTGCCGCCTTGGTAGCCAGCTGCTTGCGAGGCGCCTTGCCTCCGGTTTTTACGAGCTGTCTGCTTAGTACGAGCCATTTTTCCTTCACAATTTTACTTTCACAGTCAAAACACAATAAGCGAGCAAGCGACTTGGTGCCTCATTTATATAGAAAAATGGTAGAAAGAGAGCGAAACATTCGCCTCGCTGACGTTCTGTTTTACGAGGGTAGTGTGCGAGCAGGATGCAAGTGCTGCTCACTCACTTTTGTTTTCCTCTTTGGTATCGATTGGCTCAGTTGCATTAGTGTCTTGACTTTCGTGCAGTGAAAACCAAAAAACTAAAAGTGAAAAATGACTGGTCGCGGTAAAGGTGGCAAAGGCTTGGCGGCGCCAAGCGTCTGCATCATGTCCAGGGGCCAGCCCCGCCGTTTAGCTGCCGCGGTGTGAAGCGCATCTCTGTACTTGAAAATGTTTTAGCTGTCAATACCGAAACGCCAAAAAGAAATTTTCTGAAGAAATACGGTTTCGAGAATTACTAATAAATTTGTATTTTAAACATAAAAGAATTTAATTTTTATGAGTTAAATTTAAAAAAAAATTAAGACGTAGTATGCCAACATTCACGAAGTAATAAAACGAAAAAACGTGGTATTCGTTGGCGATTCATTTTATTTAAAAAAAAGTTAATAATAGTTATGTAAAAGAATCTATTCTTGTTTATTTAACGAAACTGTACTATTTTGAATCTGATGCCAGTAACATTATGTCTTGCAATGTGTATTCCATTGCCTCAGGTAGAATTGAATGTATACACAGGTACGAAATGAAAATGGTGAATATAATACGATACTGTACTAAGAATTTTTTTCAATTAAAACAATAGGATACTCAATTCAAAATTTGGGTTTTTTTGATTTATCGAATTTTGCTTGTAATTTATGCCTTCTTCTCGGTCTTCTTGGGCAAAAGCACTGCCTGGATATTAGGCAAAACACCGCCCTGGGCAATGGTGACGCCAGAAAGAAGTTTGTTCAACTCGTCGTTGCGGATGGCCAGTTGCAGATGACGGTTATTTAGTTTTCTTAGAACCAAGACTCCTACGGGCAGCCAAGTACACAGGAGCGCCGGCACCAACACGCTCGGCATAGTTGCCCTTGCGAAGCAGACGGTGAATACGGCCAACGGGGAACTGAAGACCAGCGCGGTTGAACGCGACTTTGCCTTCCCTTCACTTTTCCATTTTTCTATACTATATTTTATTTCACTGTTTCACTGCAAACACACAAATATCGAATGTTGCTGGCAGCCTCAAGTGTTGCTACATTTATACTTTTCCAGTTACCTACTTTCAGTTAGGGATGACAGCTGGCAGCTGACAAACCAGTTTCTCAACATGAAAGCGTTGCTATAACAAAAGTATAAATGTGAAGCACATCAGCGTGGTAGGTTAACATTTTGTGAAGTGAATACTATAAATGAAGACTAGTGGAAAAAAAACAGTGAAAGAAAAATTAAAGAAGATATGAAGAACGCAAGAAGTGGAAAGGCAGCCAAAAAAGTGGCAAGGCTCATGAACAGCGATAAGATTTTGAGCGCAAGAGGAAGAAAGGCCATCTACATTTACACTCAACAGGCTCCACATCACTCGGCCAAGCTGTCCGCCTTTGCTGCCCGTTGAAGCCTGGGAGGGCCAACCAAGGCCACCAAGCCATACAAGCTTAAATAAACCTAAACCCAACACCATAAATTAGGGACGCAAAGAATTTAAATTTTCGATATTAAATCATTTAATATATCTACCGTTAAGGATAATGGTTGAATTTTAATCAACTCGCACCTAATAAATAAGTAGACATGTAGAATTATTGTATTATTTTGTTTTTATTTGTATTAGCTTTTATTTATTTAACGTCGACTAAAACCAGTCGACGGACAGTAAAGTAATTAAAACAAAATTTAAAAATAAAAATTAAATAATTAAAATGAACAGTTAAATTATAAGACTTATACTCGATTTAATATATTGACTTAATATTTAAAAATTTACCTAAAACGGCATTGTGAATCATCTATTCTTTAATTTATAGCGATATTGAAGCATCTTCAGGCTTAGAATTTGAATTAGTATTTGAAGTTTCGTTGCAGAAATACAAATTGTGAATAAGTTATTCTGTTCTGACATTGTTTTCTGCTTGACACAACACAGATAAAATACATTATTTGAAAATTTCTCTCTTTAGAATAAGTTTTGTAGCCCTGAAAAGGGCTTTGATAAAAAACAAATCTCATAACTTTGAAATTTGCGCACTAATAGTCTTAGGGCTCTTATTTCTTGGCTGCTTTTGGCTTCTTGACAGCAGAAGCAGCTTTGGCGCTGAAGCCGACGCTGCCTTTTAGGCTTAGGCTTAGCACTTGTGGTCTTGGGCTTTGGTGCCTTTGGCTTTGCTGCACTGACTTGGCCTTTGCTGTTGTAGGTTCTGCCTTGACGGTACCAGTTTTCTTCGCATCCTTAGCCTTGGCCTTCTCCGCTTTCTTTTCTCAGCGGTCTTTTGGTTGCTACAGCTACAGCCTTTGATGATTTCTTATCAGCGGATCCAGTTGCTTTGGGCTAGCAGTTTTCTTCTTCTTAGCTGCTGCTGATGCAGTTGTGGCAGCCACCTTCTTAGTTTTCTTCTCTACAGAGGATGCGGCAGCTTTGGTTTGGGCTCTTTTGGCAGATGCAGACAATTTAAATGAACCAGATGCACCCTTGCCTTTTGCTTGATCAGTTTTCCATTGGCAACCGCATTCTTCAAGTACTTCTTGATGAATGGTGCTAGCTTCTGGGCATCGCATTTGTATGTGGCACTGATATATTTCTTGATTGCCATGAGCGATGAACCACCACGTTCCTTCAAGTTCAGGATCGATGCGTCCACCATTATCTGAGTTGGAGGATGTAATGGTGGAGCTGTCGTCTTTTTTTTGCCTTCGATGCGGATGCTGTTGCCGCCTTTTTGGTGGCCACCTTCTTCTCTGCTGCGGCTGGTGGTGCTGCCACAGGGGATGCGGATGCTGCAACTACGGACTCCGACATTGTTCACCTTATTTTTCACAGTATTTCACAGTATAAAACGTTTTAGCTCTTAAAATTTAACCAAATGAAACTCAAAATTAAGAGACCCGATTACGTGAGAATCGAGTAGAAGGGCCGTAGGAGAATGTTTTCAGCATTGAACGCTTGCGACTAATAAGTTTGCCATTAAGCTATTATTAATTTAACATTTAAAAGAGTTTGTAGTTCTATACTTAAGTAGTAATTTATTTGAATATTTTGTTAAATATTTAAACAACAAAATGTAATTTAGTTTATATTGCTATTATCATTCACTGCGGTCAAATAACGACGTCAAAACTAACTATGTGTCATCGTAAAACAAATTGTGGCATAAAAACATATTTATTAAATATAAATAGAATAAAATAGTAATAACTTTTATTGAATATATATACCTTGAACAATTCTTATTCAAAATATAGCCATTAATTTGAATATAACCAACGATTTTTTTTGCAAATATGTTTTAAACATGACCATCTACTGTTAAAATCAAGCAAACTCGGAGTGCAAGTAGCAATAGAAAAATGGATCGGAAAAATATAAAATAATATAAAACAATAATTTTTTTTCAGTATTATAAAAAAATCTATTTGTTATTTAAATTAAATTCATTTTCTTTTCATTCAACCAATTATATAAATAAAACGACAATTTAAGTATGCGCAGTGTACATACCATGGCCATTAGTGGTGAACAACGCAGCATAAGAAATCGAAAAAGTAAAAATATAAATAAAATTCAAAGTATAATAACAATGGTGTTTTAAAAAACATATTACTTAGAATATATTACATATAGCTGTATGTAACTAAATTCATTCCATGTTTAAGTATTTGTATTGTATATACCAAATCAGCATTACGATTGGTAGCAAACAAAACAACATCAGAAATTGTCAATGTGAGATTATCATTTAAAAAACGATTCACTTAGATTGATATACAACCTAAAATAATTTCAAAAATATACATTTTGCTATGTGAATAAAACTACCATTTAAGTAAACCATACGCTTTGTATAGGCAAGAAATAAATATTTATCAACGTATTATGGCAAATATAATTACTTACTAATTTAAGTTGCTTAAAAATATTTTTCAAATTATAAACTACACTCACAGAATACTTGAACATTAAGACATGTCATGTAAAAAAAGCAATTTGAATAGCAACAAACTAAATATATCTTATTAATATACATATATAATATTAAATATGTATACAGATAATTAACTATTTTGCTTGTATGCAAAAACTATTATTCAATATGAATGAATCAGGTCATCGTAATTTACAATCGCTTAAATAAAAAAATTTATTTGTAGAAAACCTATTGATTTAAAATTTAATTATGAAAACATAAAACTTCTTTGATAATAAATTTGTGGTCCTGAAAAGGACCGATTTGTTTTGTTATTTTTCTTAAGCAAAGCTCAACTTAAGCGCGCTCGCCACGAATACGTCTGGCCAATTGATGTCCTTGGGCATAATAGTGACACGCTTGGCATGGATAGCACACAAGTTTGTGTCTTCGAAGAGGCCAACCAGGTAGGCTTCACTAGCTTCCTGCAAAGCCATTACAGCAGAGCTTTGGAAACGTAGATCGGTCTTAAAGTCCTGAGCAATTTCACGTACTAAACGCTGGAACGGGAGCTTGCGAATGAGCAACTCAGTGCTCTTCTGATACCGACGGATTTCACGAAGGGCCACAGTTCCGGGGCGATAACGATGAGGCTTCTTCACACCACCGGTGGCTGGAGCACTCTTACGTGCCGCCTTGGTAGCCAGCTGCTTGCGAGGCGCCTTGCCTCCGGTCGATTTACGAGCTGTCTGCTTAGTACGAGCCATTTTTCCTTCACAATTTTTACTTTACACAGTCACTGTTGAAAACACAATAAGCGAGCAAGCGACTTGGTGCCTCATTTATATAGAAAAATGGTGGTGGGTTAGAAAGAGAGCGAAACATTCGCCTCGCTGACGTTCTGTTTTACGAGGGTAGTGTGCGAGCAGGATGCAAGTGCTGCTCACTCACCTTGTTTTCCTCTCTTTGGTATAAATAGAAGCGATTGGCTCAGTTAAAGCATTAGTGTCTTTGTGACTTTCGTGCAGTGAAAACCAAAAACTAAAAGTGAAAATGACTGGTCGCGGTAAAGGTGGCAAAGGCTTGGGTAAAGGCGGCGCCAAGCGTCATCGCAAAGTGTTGCGTGATAACATCCAGGGCATCACGAAGCCAGCTATCCGCCGTTTAGCTCGCCGTGGCGGTGTGAAGCGCATCTCTGGTCTTATTTATGAAGAAACCGTGGTGTGCTGAAGGTTTTCTTGAAAATGTTATCCGTGATGCTGTCACATACACCGAACACGCCAAGAGGAAGACAGTCACAGCCATGGATGTTGTCTATGCTCTGAAGAGGCAAGGCCGCACTCTGTACGGTTTTGGCGGCTAGAAACCTTTGTACTACGAAATACAAACAATCATACCAATCGGTCCTTTTCAGGACCACCAAAACATACTTCAAAAGAGAAAAAATTACTCAATTAAATTTATATTTTTATTTTCATTTGAATTTAATAAAAAAAAAAAAAAATTTGTTATTCTTGAATTTAAAAAAAGAAAAAAGAAGACGTAGTATGCCAACAACACGCGGTGTTCCCAAGCGGTCCCCCATCTAAGTACTAACCGCGCCCGACGCTGCTTAATTTCGGTGATCGGACGAGAACCGATGTATTCAACGTGGTATGGTCGTTGGCGAGTTCACTACGACTAAAGATTACTTTAGTTTCACTTAAATTCATGAAAAATGTTAATAATAGTGTATGTAAAAGAATCTATTCTTGGATTTATATATTTATTTAACGAAACTGTACTATTTTTTACTGACCTCTGATGCCAGTAACATTATGTCTTGCAATGTGTACTTTTCCATTGCCTCAGGTAGAATTGAATGTATACACAGGTACGAAATGAAAATGGTGACCCCAGCCCTTGCAATATATTAATTACTACGATACTGTACTAAGAATTTTTCTACACCGCTTATTAAAACAATAGGATACTCAATTCAAAATCAGTCTCTTTTTTCGAAAATTTGGTCGTCCTGAAAAGGACGTTTGGGTTTTTGGTTGATTTATGTACAAGATATTAGTTGCTTGTAATTTATGCCTTCTTCTCGGTCTTCTTGGGCAAAAGCACCGCCTGGATATTAGGCAAAACACCGCCCTGGGCAATGGTGACGCCAGAAAGAAGTTTGTTCAACTCCTCGTCGTTGCGGATGGCCAGTTGCAGATGACGGGGGATAATCCTAGTTTTCTTGTTGTCACGCGCTGCATTACCAGCCAACTCCAAGACTTCAGCGGCCAAGTACTCCATAACGGCAGCCAAGTACACAGGAGCGCCGGCACCAACACGCTCGGCATAGTTGCCCTTGCGAAGCAGACGGTGAATACGGCCAACGGGGAACTGAAGACCAGCGCGGTTGGAACGCGACTTTGCCTTTCCCTTCACTTTTCCACCTTTACCACGACCAGACATTTTTCTATACTATATTTTTATTTCACTGTTTCACTGCAAACACACAAATATCGAATGTTGCTGGCAGCCTCAAGTGTTGCTACATTTATACTTTTTCCAGTTACCTACTTGCTCAGTTAGGGGATGACAGCTGGCAGCTGACAAACCAGTTTCTCAACATGAAAGCGTTGCTATAACAAAAGTATAAATGTGAAGCACATCAGCGTGGTAGGTTAACATTTTGTGAAGTGAATTTAAAGTGAATACTAAGTGAAAATATGCCCCCTAAGACTAGTGGAAAGGCAGCCAAAAAGGCTGGCAAGGCTCAGAAGAACATTACCAAGAACGATAAGAAGAAGAAGCGCAAGAGGAAGGAAAGCTATGCCATCTACATTTACAAAGTGCTCAAGCAGGTCCATCCCGACACTGGCATCTCATCCAAGGCAATGAGTATCATGAACAGCTTTGTGAACGACATTTTTGAGCGCATTGCTGCCGAGGCCTCCCGTTTGGCCCACTACAACAAGCGCTCCACCATCACCAGTCGGGAAATCCAAACCGCTGTCCGCCTTTTGCTGCCCGGAGAATTGGCCAAGCACGCTGTCAGTGAGGGAACCAAGGCTGTCACCAAGTATACAAGCTCTAAGTAAATTTCATTGGAAATTTTATTGCAACCTAAACTAAAAGGCCCTTTTCAGGGCCACAAATTACATGCGCAAAGAATTTAAATTTTCGATATTAAATCATTAAAAATAATATATCTACCGTTAAGGATAATGGTTGAATTTTACGATCAACTCGCACCTAATAAATAAGTAGACATGTAGAATTATTGTATTATTTTGTTTTTATTTGTATTAGCTTTTATTTATTTAACGTCAACTAAAACCAGTCGACGGACAGTAAAGTAATTAAAACAAAATTTAAAAAATAAAAATTAAATAATTAAATTGAACAGTTAAATTATAAGACTTATACTCGATTTAATATATTGACTTAATATTTAAAAATTTACCTAAAACGGCATTGTGAATCATCTATTCTTTAATTCTATAGCGATATTGAAGCATCTTCAGGCTTAGAATTTGAATTAGTATTTGAAGTTTCGTTGCAGAAATACAAATTGTGAATAAGTTATTCTGTTCTGACATTGTTTTCTTCGCTTGACACAACACAGATAAAATACATTATTTGAAAATTTCTTCTCTTTTAGAATAAGTTTTGTAGCCCTGAAAAGGGCTTTGATAAAAAACAAATCTCATAACTTTGAAATTTGCGCACTAATAGTCTTAGGGCTCTTATTTCTTGGCTGCTTTTGGCTTCTTGACAGCAGAAGCAGCTTTCTTTGGCGCTGAAGCCGACGCTGCCTTTTTAGGCTTAGGCTTAGCACTTGTGGTCTTGGGCTTTGGTGCCTTTGGCTTTGCTGCACTCGACTTGGCCTTTGCTGTTGTAGGTTTCGCCTTGACGGTACCAGTTTTCTTCGCATCCTTAGCCTTGGCCTTCTCCGCTTTCTTTTTCTCAGCGGTCTTTTTGGTTGCTACAGCTACAGCCTTTGATGATTTCTTATCAGCGGATCCAGTTGCTTTCTTGGGGCTAGCAGTTTTCTTCTTCTTAGCTGCTGCTGATGCAGTTGTGGCAGCCACCTTCTTAGTTTTCTTCTCTACAGAGGATGCGGCAGCTTTTGGCTTGGGCTCTTTTTTGGCAGATGCAGACAATTTAAATGAACCAGATGCACCCTTGCCTTTTGCTTGGATCAGTTTTCCATTGGCAACCGCATTCTTCAAGTACTTCTTGATGAATGGTGCTAGCTTCTGGGCATCGCATTTGTATGTGGCACTGATATATTTCTTGATTGCCATGAGCGATGAACCACCACGTTCCTTCAAGTTCAGGATCGATGCGTCCACCATTATCTGAGTTGGAGGATGTAATGGTGGAGCCGTCGTCTTTTTTGCCTTCGATGCGGATGCTGTTGCCGCCTTTTTGGTGGCCACCTTCTTCTCTGCTGCGGCTGGTGGTGCTGCCACAGGGGATGCGGATGCTGCAACTACGGACTCCGACATTGTTCACCTTATTTTTCACAGTATTTCACAGTATAAAACGTTTTAGCTCTTAAAATTTAACCAAACGAAACTCAAAATTAAGAGACCCGATTACGTGAGAATCGAGTAGAAGGGCCGTAGGAGAATGTTTTCAGCATTGAACGCTTGCGACTAATAAGTTTGCCATTAAGCTATTATTAATTTAACATTTAAAAGAGTTTGTAGTTCTATACTTAAGTAGTAATTTATTTGAATATTTTGTTAAATATTTAAACAACAAAATGTAATTTAGTTTATATTGCTATTATCATTCACTGCGGTCAAATAACGACGTCAAAACTAACTATGTGTCATCGTAAAACAAATTGTGGCATAAAAACATATTTATTAAATATAAATAGAATAAAATAGTAATAACTTTTATTGAATATATATACCTTGAACAATTCTTATTCAAAATATAGCCATTAATTTGAATATAACCAACGATTTTTTTTTGCAAATATGTTTTAAACATGACCATCTACTGTTAAAATCAAGCAAACTCGGAGTGCAAGTAGCAATAGAAAAATAGATCGGAAAAATATAAAATAATATAAAACAATAATTTTTTTTTCAGTATTATAAAAAAATCTATTTGTTATTTAAATTAAATTCATTTTCTTTTTCATTTTAACCAATTATATAGATAAAACGACAATTTAAGTATGCGCAGTGTACATACCATGGCCATTAGTGGTGAACAACGCAGCATAAGAAATCGAAAAAGTAAAAATATAAATAAAATTCAAAGTATAATAACAATGGTGTTTTAAAAAACATATTACTTAGAATATATTACATATAGCTGTATGTAACTAAATTCATTCCATGTTTAAGTATTTGTATTGTATATACCAAATCAGCATTACGATTGGTAGCAAACAAAACAACATCAGAAATTGTCAATGTGAGATTATCATTTAAAAAACGATTCACTTAGATTGGATATGCAACCTTAAATAATTTCAAAAAATATACATTTTTGCTATGTGAATAAAACTACCATTTAAGTAAACCATACGCTTTGTATAGGCAAGAAATAAATATTTATCAACGTATTATGGCAAATATAATTACTTACTAATTTAAGTTGCTTAAAAATATTTTTCAAATTATAAACTACACTCTACAGAATACTTGAACATTAAGACATGTCATGTAAAAAAAGCAATTTGAATAGCAACAAACTAAATATATCTTATTAATATACATATATAATATTAAATATGTATACAGATAATTAACTATTTTGCTTGTATGCAAAAACTATTATTCAATATGAATGAATCAGGTCATCGTAATTTACAATCGCTTAAATAAAAAAATTTATTTGTAGAAAACCTATTGATTTAAAATTTAATTATGAAAACATAAAACTTCTTTGATAAATAAATTTGTGGTCCTGAAAAGGACCGATTTGTTTTGTTATTTTTACTTAAGCAAAGCTCAACTTAAGCGCGCTCGCCACGAATACGTCTGGCCAATTGGATGTCCTTGGGCATAATAGTGACACGCTTGGCATGGATAGCACACAAGTTTGTGTCTTCGAAGAGGCCAACCAGGTAGGCTTCACTAGCTTCCTGCAAAGCCATTACAGCAGAGCTTTGGAAACGTAGATCGGTCTTAAAGTCCTGAGCAATTTCACGTACTAAACGCTGGAACGGGAGCTTGCGAATGAGCAACTCAGTGCTCTTCTGATACCGACGGATTTCACGAAGGGCCACAGTTCCGGGGCGATAACGATGAGGCTTCTTCACACCACCGGTGGCTGGAGCACTCTTACGTGCCGCCTTGGTAGCCAGCTGCTTGCGAGGCGCCTTGCCTCCGGTCGATTTACGAGCTGTCTGCTTAGTACGAGCCATTTTTCCTTCACAATTTTTTACTTTACACAGTCACTGTTGAAAACACAATAAGCGAGCAAGCGACTTGGTGCCTCATTTATATAGAAAAATGGTGGTGGGTTAGAAAGAGAGCGAAACATTCGCTCTCGCTGACGTTTCGTTTTACGAGGGTAGTGTGCGAGCAGGATGCAAGTGCTGCTCACTCACTCTTGTTTTCCTCTCTTTTGGTATAAATAGAAGCGATTGGCTCAGTTAAAGCATTAGTGTCTTTGTGACTTTCGTGCAGTGAAAACCAAAAAACTAAAAGTGAAAAATGACTGGTCGCGGTAAAGGTGGCAAAGGCTTGGGTAAAGGCGGCGCCAAGCGTCATCGCAAAGTGTTGCGTGATAACATCCAGGGCATCACGAAGCCAGCTATCCGCCGTTTAGCTCGCCGTGGCGGTGTGAAGCGCATCTCTGGTCTTATTTATGAAGAAACTCGTGGTGTGCTGAAGGTTTTCTTGGAAAATGTTATCCGTGATGCTGTCACATACACCGAACACGCCAAGAGGAAGACAGTCACAGCCATGGATGTTGTCTATGCTCTGAGGCGGCTAGAAACCTTTGTACTACGAAATACAAACAATCATACCAATCGGTCCTTTTCAGGACCACCAAAACATACTTCAAAAGAGAAAAAATTACTCAATTAAATTTATATTTTTATTTTCATTTGAATTTAATAAAAAAAAAAAAAAATTTGTTATTCTTGAATTTAAAAAAAGAAAAAAGAAGACGTAGTATGCCAACAACACGCGGTGTTCCCAAGCGGTCCCCCCATCTAAGTACTAACCGCGCCCGACGCTGCTTAATTTCGGTGATCGGACGAGAACCGATGTATTCAACGTGGTATGGTCGTTGGCGAGTTCACTACGACTAAAGATTACTTTAGTTTCACTTAAATTCATGAAAAAATGTTAATAATAGTGTATGTAAAAGAATCTATTCTTGGATTTATATATTTATTTAACGAAACTGTACTATTTTTTACTGACCTCTGATGCCAGTAACATTATGTCTTGCAATGTGTACTTTTCCATTGCCTCAGGTAGAATTGAATGTATACACAGGTACGAAATGAAAATGGTGACCCCAGCCCTTGCAATATATTAATTACTACGATACTGTACTAAGAATTTTTCTACACCGCTTATTAAAACAATAGGATACTCAATTCAAAATCAGTCTCTTTTTTCGAAAATTTGGTCGTCCTGAAAAGGACGTTTGGGTTTTTTGGTTGATTTATGTACACGATATTAGTTGCTTGTAATTTATGCCTTCTTCTCGGTCTTCTTGGGCAAAAGCACTGCCTGGATATTAGGCAAAACACCGCCCTGGGCAATGGTGACGCCAGAAAGAAGTTTGTTCAACTCCTCGTCGTTGCGGATGGCCAGTTGCAGATGACGGGGGATAATCCTAGTTTTCTTGTTGTCACGCGCTGCATTACCAGCCAACTCCAAGACTTCAGCGGCCAAGTACTCCATAACGGCAGCCAAGTACACAGGAGCGCCGGCACCAACACGCTCGGCATAGTTGCCCTTGCGAAGCAGACGGTGAATACGGCCAACGGGGAACTGAAGACCAGCGCGGTTGGAACGCGACTTTGCCTTTCCCTTCACTTTTCCACCTTTACCACGACCAGACATTTTTCTATACTATATTTTTATTTCACTGTTTCACTGCAAACACACAAATATCGAATGTTGCTGGCAGCCTCAAGTGTTGCTACATTTATACTTTTTCCAGTTACCTACTTGCTCAGTTAGGGGATGACAGCTGGCAGCTGACAAACCAGTTTCTCAACATGAAAGCGTTGCTATAACAAAAGTATAAATGTGAAGCACATCAGCGTGGTAGGTTAACATTTTGTGAAGTGAATTTAAAGTGAATACTAAGTGAAAATATGCCCCCTAAGACTAGTGGAAAGGCAGCCAAAAAGGCTGGCAAGGCTCAGAAGAACATTACCAAGAACGATAAGAAGAAGAAGCGCAAGAGGAAGGAAAGCTATGCCATCTACATTTACAAAGTGCTCAAGCAGGTCCATCCCGACACTGGCATCTCATCCAAGGCAATGAGTATCATGAACAGCTTTGTGAACGACATTTTTGAGCGCATTGCTGCCGAGGCCTCCCGTTTGGCCCACTACAACAAGCGCTCCACCATCACCAGTCGGGAAATCCAAACCGCTGTCCGCCTTTTGCTGCCCGGAGAATTGGCCAAGCACGCTGTCAGTGAGGGAACCAAGGCTGTCACCAAGTATACAAGCTCTAAGTAAATTTCATTGGAAATTTTATTGCAACCTAAACTAAAAGGCCCTTTTCAGGGCCACAAATTACATGCGCAAAGAATTTAAATTTTCGATATTAAATCATTAAAAATAATATATCTACCGTTAAGGATAATGGTTGAATTTTACGATCAACTCGCACCTAATAAATAAGTAGACATGTAGAATTATTGTATTATTTTGTTTTTATTTGTATTAGCTTTTATTTATTTAACGTCGACTAAAACCAGTCGACGGACAGTAAAGTAATAAAAACAAAATTTTAAAAATAAAAATTAAATAATTAAAATGAACAGTTAAATTATAAGACTTATACTCGATTTAATATATTGACTTAATATTTAAAAATTTACCTAAAACGGCATTGTGAATCATCTATTCTTTAATTCTATAGCGATATTGAAGCATCTTCAGGCTTAGAATTTGAATTAGTATTTGAAGTTTCGTTGCAGAAATACAAATTGTGAATAAGTTATTCTGTTCTGACATTGTTTTCTTCGCTTGACACAACACAGATAAAATACATTATTTGAAAATTTCTTCTCTTTTAGAATAAGTTTTGTAGCCCTGAAAAGGGCTTTGATAAAAAACAAATCTCATAACTTTGAAATTTGCGCACTAATAGTCTTAGGGCTCTTATTTCTTGGCTGCTTTTGGCTTCTTGACAGCAGAAGCAGCTTTCTTTGGCGCTGAAGCCGACGCTGCCTTTTTAGGCTTAGGCTTAGCACTTGTGGTCTTGGGCTTTGGTGCCTTTGGCTTTGCTGCACTCGACTTGGCCTTTGCTGTTGTAGGTTTCGCCTTGACGGTACCAGTTTTCTTCGCATCCTTAGCCTTGGCCTTCTCCGCTTTCTTTTTCTCAGCGGTCTTTTTGGTTGCTACAGCTACAGCCTTTGATGATTTCTTATCAGCGGATCCAGTTGCTTTCTTGGGGCTAGCAGTTTTCTTCTTCTTAGCTGCTGCTGATGCAGTTGTGGCAGCCACCTTCTTAGTTTTCTTCTCTACAGAGGATGCGGCAGCTTTTGGCTTGGGCTCTTTTTTGGCAGATGCAGACAATTTAAATGAACCAGATGCACCCTTGCCTTTTGCTTGGATCAGTTTTCCATTGGCAACCGCATTCTTCAAGTACTTCTTGATGAATGGTGCTAGCTTCTGGGCATCGCATTTGTATGTGGCACTGATATATTTCTTGATTGCCATGAGCGATGAACCACCACGTTCCTTCAAGTTCAGGATCGATGCGTCCACCATTATCTGAGTTGGAGGATGTAATGGTGGAGCCGTCGTCTTTTTTGCCTTCGATGCGGATGCTGTTGCCGCCTTTTTGGTGGCCACCTTCTTCTCTGCTGCGGCTGGTGGTGCTGCCACAGGGGATGCGGATGCTGCAACTACGGACTCCGACATTGTTCACCTTATTTTTCACAGTATTTCACAGTATAAAACGTATTAACTCTTAAAATTTAACCAAACGAAACTAAAAATTAAGAGACCCGATTACGTGAGAATCGAGTAGAAGGGCCGTAGGAGAATGTTTTCAGCATTGAACGCTTGCGACTAATAAGTTTGCCATTAAGCTATTATTAATTTAACATTTAAAAGAGTTTGTAGTTCTATACTTAAGTAGTAATTTATTTGAATATTTTGTTAAATATTTAAACAACAAAATGTAATTTAGTTTATATTGCTATTATCATTCACTGCGGTCAAATAACGACGTCAAAACTAACTATGTGTCATCGTAAAACAAATTGTGGCATAAAAACATATTTATTAAATATAAATAGAATAAAATAGTAATAACTTTTATTGAATATATATACCTTGAACAATTCTTATTCAAAATATAGCCATTAATTTGAATATAACCAACGATTTTTTTTGCAAATATGTTTTAAACATGACCATCTACTGTTAAAATCAAGCAAACTCGGGAGTGCAAGTAGCAATAGAAAAATGGATCGGAAAAATATAAAATAATATAAAACAATAATTTTTTTTCAGTATTATAAAAAAATCTATTTGTTATTTAAATTAAATTCATTTTCTTTTTCATTTTAACCAATTATATAGATAAAACGACAATTTAAGTATGCGCAGTGTACATACCATGGCCATTAGTGGTGAACAACGCAGCATAAGAAATCGAAAAAGTAAAAATATAAATAAAATTCAAAGTATAATAACAATGGTGTTTTAAAAAACATATTACTTAGAATATATTACATATAGCTGTATGTAACTAAATTCATTCCATGTTTAAGTATTTGTATTGTATATACCAAATCAGCATTACGATTGGTAGCAAACAAAACAACATCAGAAATTGTCAATGTGAGATTATCATTTAAAAAACGATTCACTTAGATTGGATATGCAACCTTAAATAATTTCAAAAATATACATTTTTGCTATGTGAATAAAACTACCATTTAAGTAAACCATACGCTTTGTATAGGCAAGAAATAAATATTTATCAACGTATTATGGCAAATATAATTACTTACTAATTTAAGTTGCTTAAAAATATTTTTCAAATTATAAACTACACTCTACAGAATACTTGAACATTAAGACATGTCATGTAAAAAAAGCAATTTGAATAGCAACAAACTAAATATATCTTATTAAAATACATATATAATATTAAATATGTATACAGATAATTAACTATTTTGCTTGTATGCAAAAACTATTATTCAATATGAATGAATCAGGTCATCGTAATTTACAATCGCTTAAATAAAAAAATTTATTTGTAGAAAACCTATTGATTTAAAATTTAATTATGAAAACATAAAACTTCTTTGATAAATAAATTTGTGGTCCTGAAAAGGACCGATTTGTTTTGTTATTTTTACTTAAGCAAAGCTCAACTTAAGCGCGCTCGCCACGAATACGTCTGGCCAATTGGATGTCCTTGGGCATAATAGTGACACGCTTGGCATGGATAGCACACAAGTTTGTGTCTTCGAAGAGGCCAACCAGGTAGGCTTCACTAGCTTCCTGCAAAGCCATTACAGCAGAGCTTTGGAAACGTAGATCGGTCTTAAAGTCCTGAGCAATTTCACGTACTAAACGCTGGAACGGGAGCTTGCGAATGAGCAACTCAGTGCTCTTCTGATACCGACGGATTTCACGAAGGGCCACAGTTCCGGGGCGATAACGATGAGGCTTCTTCACACCACCGGTGGCTGGAGCACTCTTACGTGCCGCCTTGGTAGCCAGCTGCTTGCGAGGCGCCTTGCCTCCGGTCGATTTACGAGCTGTCTGCTTAGTACGAGCCATTTTTCCTTCACAATTTTTACTTTACACAGTCACTGTTGAAAACACAATAAGCGAGCAAGCGACTTGGTGCCTCATTTATATAGAAAAATGGTGGTGGGTTAGAAAGAGAGCGAAACATTCGCTCTCGCTGACGTTTCGTTTTACGAGGGTAGTGTGCGAGCAGGATGCAAGTGCTGCTCACTCACTCTTGTTTTCCTCTCTTTTGGTATAAATAGAAGCGATTGGCTCAGTTAAAGCATTAGTGTCTTTGTGACTTTCGTGCAGTGAAAACCAAAAAACTAAAAGTGAAAAATGACTGGTCGCGGTAAAGGTGGCAAAGGCTTGGGTAAAGGCGGCGCCAAGCGTCATCGCAAAGTGTTGCGTGATAACATCCAGGGCATCACGAAGCCAGCTATCCGCCGTTTAGCTCGCCGTGGCGGTGTGAAGCGCATCTCTGGTCTTATTTATGAAGAAACTCGTGGTGTGCTGAAGGTTTTCTTGGAAAATGTTATCCGTGATGCTGTCACATACACCGAACACGCCAAGAGGAAGACAGTCACAGCCATGGATGTTGTCTATGCTCTGAAGAGGCAAGGCCGCACTCTGTACGGTTTTGGCGGCTAGAAACCTTTGTACTACGAAATACAAACAATCATACCAATCGGTCCTTTTCAGGACCACCAAAACATACTTCAAAAGAGAAAAAATTACTCAATTAAATTTATATTTTTATTTTCATTTGAATTTAATAAAAAAAAAAAAAAATTTGTTATTCTTGAATTTAAAAAAAGAAAAAAGAAGACGTAGTATGCCAACAACACGCGGTGTTCCCAAGCGGTCCCCCATCTAAGTACTAACCGCGCCCGACGCTGCTTAATTTCGGTGATCGGACGAGAACCGATGTATTCAACGTGGTATGGTCGTTGGCGAGTTCACTACGACTAAAGATTACTTTAGTTTCACTTAAATTCATGAAAAAATGTTAATAATAGTGTATGTAAAAGAATCTATTCTTGGATTTATATATTTATTTAACGAAACTGTACTATTTTTTACTGACCTCTGATGCCAGTAACATTATGTCTTGCAATGTGTACTTTTCCATTGCCTCAGGTAGAATTGAATGTATACACAGGTACGAAATGAAAATGGTGACCCCAGCCCTTGCAATATATTAATTACTACGATACTGTACTAAGAATTTTTCTACACCGCTTATTAAAACAATAGGATACTCAATTCAAAATCAGTCTCTTTTTTCGAAAATTTGGTCGTCCTGAAAAGGACGTTTGGGTTTTGGTTGATTTATGTACACGATATTAGTTGCTTGTAATTTATGCCTTCTTCTCGGTCTTCTTGGGCAAAAGCACTGCCTGGATATTAGGCAAAACACCGCCCTGGGCAATGGTGACGCCAGAAAGAAGTTTGTTCAACTCCTCGTCGTTGCGGATGGCCAGTTGCAGATGACGGGGGATAATCCTAGTTTTCTTGTTGTCACGCGCTGCATTACCAGCCAACTCCAAGACTTCAGCGGCCAAGTACTCCATAACGGCAGCCAAGTACACAGGAGCGCCGGCACCAACACGCTCGGCATAGTTGCCCTTGCGAAGCAGACGGTGAATACGGCCAACGGGGAACTGAAGACCAGCGCGGTTGGAACGCGACTTTGCCTTTCCCTTCACTTTTCCACCTTTACCACGACCAGACATTTTTCTATACTATATTTTTATTTCACTGTTTCACTGCAAACACACAAATATCGAATGTTGCTGGCAGCCTCAAGTGTTGCTACATTTATACTTTTTCCAGTTACCTACTTGCTCAGTTAGGGGATGACAGCTGGCAGCTGACAAACCAGTTTCTCAACATGAAAGCGTTGCTATAACAAAAGTATAAATGTGAAGCACATCAGCGTGGTAGGTTAACATTTTGTGAAGTGAATTTAAAGTGAATACTAAGTGAAAATATGCCCCCTAAGACTAGTGGAAAGGCAGCCAAAAAGGCTGGCAAGGCTCAGAAGAACATTACCAAGAACGATAAGAAGAAGAAGCGCAAGAGGAAGGAAAGCTATGCCATCTACATTTACAAAGTGCTCAAGCAGGTCCATCCCGACACTGGCATCTCATCCAAGGCAATGAGTATCATGAACAGCTTTGTGAACGACATTTTTTGAGCGCATTGCTGCCGAGGCCTCCCGTTTGGCCCACTACAACAAGCGCTCCACCATCACCAGTCGGGAAATCCAAACCGCTGTCCGCCTTTTGCTGCCCGGAGAATTGGCCAAGCACGCTGTCAGTGAGGGAACCAAGGCTGTCACCAAGTATACAAGCTCTAAGTAAATTTCATTGGAAATTTTACTGCAACCTAAACTAAAAGGCCCTTTTCAGGGCCACAAATTACATGCGCAAAGAATTTAAATTTTCGATATTAAATCATTAAAAATAATATATCTACCGTTAAAGATAATGGTTGAATTTTACGATCAACTCGCACCTAATAAATAAGTAGACATGTAGAATTATTGTATTATTTTGTTTTTATTTGTATTAGCTTTTATTTATTTAACGTCAACTAAAACCAGTCGACGGACAGTAAAGTAATTAAAACAAAATTTAAAAAATAAAAATTAAATAATTAAATTGAACAGTTAAATTATAAGACTTATACTCGATTTAATATATTGACTTAATATTTAAAAATTTACCTAAAACGGCATTGTGAATCATCTATTCTTTAATTCTATAGCGATATTGAAGCATCTTCAGGCTTAGAATTTGAATTAGTATTTGAAGTTTCGTTGCAGAAATACAAATTGTGAATAAGTTATTCTGTTCTGTCATTGTTTTCTTCGCTTGACACAACACATATAAAATACATTATTTGAAAATTTCTTCTCTTTTAGAATAAGTTTTGTAGCCCTGAAAAGGGCTTTGATAAAAAACAAATCTCATAACTTTGAAATTTGCGCACTAATAGTCTTAGGGCTCTTATTTCTTGGCTGCTTTTGGCTTCTTGACAGCAGAAGCAGCTTTCTTTGGCGCTGAAGCCGACGCTGCCTTTTTAGGCTTAGGCTTAGCACTTGTGGTCTTGGGCTTTGGTGCCTTTGGCTTTGCTGCACTCGACTTGGCCTTTGCTGTTGTAGGTTTCGCCTTGACGGTACCAGTTTTCTTCGCATCCTTAGCCTTGGCCTTCTCCGCTTTCTTTTTCTCAGCGGTCTTTTTGGTTGCTACAGCTACAGCCTTTGATGATTTCTTATCAGCGGATCCAGTTGCTTTCTTGGGGCTAGCAGTTTTCTTCTTCTTAGCTGCTGCTGATGCAGTTGTGGCAGCCACCTTCTTAGTTTTCTTCTCTACAGAGGATGCGGCAGCTTTTGGCTTGGGCTCTTTTTTGGCAGATGCAGACAATTTAAATGAACCAGATGCACCCTTGCCTTTTGCTTGGATCAGTTTTCCATTGGCAACCGCATTCTTCAAGTACTTCTTGATGAATGGTGCTAGCTTCTGGGCATCGCATTTGTATGTGGCACTGATATATTTCTTGATTGCCATGAGCGATGAACCACCACGTTCCTTCAAGTTCAGGATCGATGCGTCCACCATTATCTGAGTTGGAGGATGTAATGGTGGAGCCGTCGTCTTTTTTGCCTTCGATGCGGATGCTGTTGCCGCCTTTTTGGTGGCCACCTTCTTCTCTGCTGCGGCTGGTGGTGCTGCCACAGGGGATGCGGATGCTGCAACTACGGACTCCGACATTGTTCACCTTATTTTTCACAGTATTTCACAGTATAAAACGTTTTAGCTCTTAAAATTTAACCAAACGAAACTCAAAATTAAGAGACCCGATTACGTGAGAATCGAGTAGAAGGGCCGTAGGAGAATGTTTTCAGCATTGAACGCTTGCGACTAATAAGTTTGCCATTAAGCTATTATTAATTTAACATTTAAAAGAGTTTGTAGTTCTATACTTAAGTAGTAATTTATTTGAATATTTTGTTAAATATTTAAACAACAAAATGTAATTTAGTTTATATTGCTATTATCATTCACTGCGGTCAAATAACGACGTCAAAACTAACTATGTGTCATCGTAAAACAAATTGTGGCATAAAAACATATTTATTAAATATAAATAGAATAAAATAGTAATAACTTTTATTGAATATATATACCTTGAACAATTCTTATTCAAAATATAGCCATTAATTTGAATATAACCAACGATTTTTTTTGCAAATATGTTTTAAACATGACCATCTACTGTTAAAATCAAGCAAACTCGGAGTGCAAGTAGCAATAGAAAAATGGATCGGAAAAATATAAAATAATATAAAACAATAATTTTTTTTCAGTATTATAAAAAAATCTATTTGTTATTTAAATTAAATTCATTTTCTTTTTCATTTTAACCAATTATATAGATAAAACGACAATTTAAGTATGCGCAGTGTACATACCATGGCCATTAGTGGTGAACAACGCAGCATAAGAAATCGAAAAAGTAAAAATATAAATAAAATTCAAAGTATAATAACAATGGTGTTTTAAAAAACATATTACTTAGAATATATTACATATAGCTGTATGTAACTAAATTCATTCCATGTTTAAGTATTTGTATTGTATATACCAAATCAGCATTACGATTGGTAGCAAACAAAACAACATCAGAAATTGTCAATGTGAGATTATCATTTAAAAAACGATTCACTTAGATTGGATATACAACCTAAAATAATTTCAAAAATATACATTTTTGCTATGTGAATAAAACTACCATTTAAGTAAACCATACGCTTTGTATAGGCAAGAAATAAATATTTATCAACGTATTATGGCAAATATAATTACTTACTAATTTAAGTTGCTTAAAAATATTTTTCAAATTATAAACTACACTCTACAGAATACTTGAACATTAAGACATGTCATGTAAAAAAAGCAATTTGAATAGCAACAAACTAAATATATCTTATTAATATACATATATAATATTAAATATGTATACAGATAATTAACTATTTTGCTTGTATGCAAAAACTATTATTCAATATGAATGAATCAGGTCATCGTAATTTACAATCGCTTAAATAAAAAAATTTATTTGTAGAAAACCTATTGATTTAAAATTTAATTATGAAAACATAAAACTTCTTTGATAAATAAATTTGTGGTCCTGAAAAGGACCGATTTGTTTTGTTATTTTTTCTTAAGCAAAGCTCAACTTAAGCGCGCTCGCCACGAATACGTCTGGCCAATTGGATGTCCTTGGGCATAATAGTGACACGCTTGGCATGGATAGCACACAAGTTTGTGTCTTCGAAGAGGCCAACCAGGTAGGCTTCACTAGCTTCCTGCAAAGCCATTACAGCAGAGCTTTGGAAACGTAGATCGGTCTTAAAGTCCTGAGCAATTTCACGTACTAAACGCTGGAACGGGAGCTTGCGAATGAGCAACTCAGTGCTCTTCTGATACCGACGGATTTCACGAAGGGCCACAGTTCCGGGGCGATAACGATGAGGCTTCTTCACACCACCGGTGGCTGGAGCACTCTTACGTGCCGCCTTGGTAGCCAGCTGCTTGCGAGGCGCCTTGCCTCCGGTCGATTTACGAGCTGTCTGCTTAGTACGAGCCATTTTTCCTTCACAATTTTTACTTTACACAGTCACTGTTGAAAACACAATAAGCGAGCAAGCGACTTGGTGCCTCATTTATATAGAAAAATGGTGGTGGGTTAGAAAGAGAGCGAAACATTCGCTCTCGCTGACGTTTCGTTTTACGAGGGTAGTGTGCGAGCAGGATGCAAGTGCTGCTCACTCACTCTTGTTTTCCTCTCTTTTGGTATAAATAGAAGCGATTGGCTCAGTTAAAGCATTAGTGTCTTTGTGACTTTCGTGCAGTGAAAACCAAAAAAACTAAAAGTGAAAAATGACTGGTCGCGGTAAAGGTGGCAAAGGCTTGGGTAAAGGCGGCGCCAAGCGTCATCGCAAAGTGTTGCGTGATAACATCCAGGGCATCACGAAGCCAGCTATCCGCCGTTTAGCTCGCCGTGGCGGTGTGAAGCGCATCTCTGGTCTTATTTATGAAGAAACTCGTGGTGTGCTGAAGGTTTTCTTGGAAAATGTTATCCGTGATGCTGTCACATACACCGAACACGCCAAGAGGAAGACAGTCACAGCCATGGATGTTGTCTATGCTCTGAAGAGGCAAGGCCGCACTCTGTACGGTTTTGGCGGCTAGAAACCTTTGTACTACGAAATACAAACAATCATACCAATCGGTCCTTTTCAGGACCACCAAAACATACTTCAAAGAGAAAAAATTACTCAATTAAATTTATATTTTTATTTTCATTTGAATTTAATAAAAAAAAAAAAAAATTTGTTATTCTTGAATTTAAAAAAAGAAAAAAGAAGACGTAGTATGCCAACAACACGCGGTGTTCCCAAGCGGTCCCCCATCTAAGTACTAACCGCGCCCGACGCTGCTTAATTTCGGTGATCGGACGAGAACCGATGTATTCAACGTGGTATGGTCGTTGGCGAGTTCACTACGACTAAAGATTACTTTAGTTTCACTTAAATTCATGAAAAAATGTTAATAATAGTGTATGTAAAAGAATCTATTCTTGGATTTATATATTTATTTAACGAAACTGTACTATTTTTTACTGACCTCTGATGCCAGTAACATTATGTCTTGCAATGTGTACTTTTCCATTGCCTCAGGTAGAATTGAATGTATACACAGGTACGAAATGAAAATGGTGACCCCAGCCCTTGCAATATATTAATTACTACGATACTGTACTAAGAATTTTTCTACACCGCTTATTAAAACAATAGGATACTCAATTCAAAATCAGTCTCTTTTTTCGAAAATTTGGTCGTCCTGAAAAGGACGTTTGGGTTTTTGGTTGATTTATGTACACGATATTAGTTGCTTGTAATTTATGCCTTCTTCTCGGTCTTCTTGGGCAAAAGCACTGCCTGGATATTAGGCAAAACACCGCCCTGGGCAATGGTGACGCCAGAAAGAAGTTTGTTCAACTCCTCGTCGTTGCGGATGGCCAGTTGCAGATGACGGGGGATAATCCTAGTTTTCTTGTTGTCACGCGCTGCATTACCAGCCAACTCCAAGACTTCAGCGGCCAAGTACTCCATAACGGCAGCCAAGTACACAGGAGCGCCGGCACCAACACGCTCGGCATAGTTGCCCTTGCGAAGCAGACGGTGAATACGGCCAACGGGGAACTGAAGACCAGCGCGGTTGGAACGCGACTTTGCCTTTCCCTTCACTTTTCCACCTTTACCACGACCAGACATTTTTCTATACTATATTTTTATTTCACTGTTTCACTGCAAACACACAAATATCGAATGTTGCTGGCAGCCTCAAGTGTTGCTACATTTATACTTTTTCCAGTTACCTACTTGCTCAGTTAGGGGATGACAGCTGGCAGCTGACAAACCAGTTTCTCAACATGAAAGCGTTGCTATAACAAAAGTATAAATGTGAAGCACATCAGCGTGGTAGGTTAACATTTTGTGAAGTGAATTTAAAGTGAATACTAAGTGAAAATATGCCCCCTAAGACTAGTGGAAAGGCAGCCAAAAAGGCTGGCAAGGCTCAGAAGAACATTACCAAGAACGATAAGAAGAAGAAGCGCAAGAGGAAGGAAAGCTATGCCATCTACATTTACAAAGTGCTCAAGCAGGTCCATCCCGACACTGGCATCTCATCCAAGGCAATGAGTATCATGAACAGCTTTGTGAACGACATTTTTGAGCGCATTGCTGCCGAGGCCTCCCGTTTGGCCCACTACAACAAGCGCTCCACCATCACCAGTCGGGAAATCCAAACCGCTGTCCGCCTTTTGCTGCCCGGAGAATTGGCCAAGCACGCTGTCAGTGAGGGAACCAAGGCTGTCACCAAGTATACAAGCTCTAAGTAAATTTCATTGGAAATTTTATTGCAACCTAAACTAAAAGGCCCTTTTCAGGGCCACAAATTACATGCGCAAAGAATTTAAATTTTCGATATTAAATCATTAAAAATAATATATCTACCGTTAAAGATAATGGTTGAATTTTACGATCAACTCGCACCTAATAAATAAGTAGACATGTAGAATTATTGTATTATTTTGTTTTTATTTGTATTAGCTTTTATTTATTTAACGTCGACTAAAACCAGTCGACGGACAGTAAAGTAATTAAAACAAAATTTAAAAAATAAAAATTAAATAATTAAAATGAACAGTTAAATTATAAGACTTATACTCGATTTAATATATTGACTTAATATTTAAAAATTTACCTAAAACGGCATTGTGAATCATCTATTCTTTAATTCTATAGCGATATTAAAGCATCTTCAGGCTTAGAATTTGAATTAGTATTTGAAGTTTCGTTGCAGAAATACAAATTGTGAATAAGTTATTCTGTTCTGTCATTGTTTTCTTCGCTTGACACAACACATATAAAATACATTATTTGAAAATTTCTTCTCTTTTAGAATAAGTTTTGTAGCCCTGAAAAGGGCTTTGATAAAAAACAAATCTCATAACTTTGAAATTTGCGCACTAATAGTCTTAGGGCTCTTATTTCTTGGCTGCTTTTGGCTTCTTGACAGCAGAAGCAGCTTTCTTTGGCGCTGAAGCCGACGCTGCCTTTTTAGGCTTAGGCTTAGCACTTGTGGTCTTGGGCTTTGGTGCCTTTGGCTTTGCTGCACTCGACTTGGCCTTTGCTGTTGTAGGTTTCGCCTTGACGGTACCAGTTTTCTTCGCATCCTTAGCCTTGGCCTTCTCCGCTTTCTTTTTCTCAGCGGTCTTTTTGGTTGCTACAGCTACAGCCTTTGATGATTTCTTATCAGCGGATCCAGTTGCTTTCTTGGGGCTAGCAGTTTTCTTCTTCTTAGCTGCTGCTGATGCAGTTGTGGCAGCCACCTTCTTAGTTTTCTTCTCTACAGAGGATGCGGCAGCTTTTGGCTTGGGCTCTTTTTTGGCAGATGCAGACAATTTAAATGAACCAGATGCACCCTTGCCTTTTGCTTGGATCAGTTTTCCATTGGCAACCGCATTCTTCAAGTACTTCTTGATGAATGGTGCTAGCTTCTGGGCATCGCATTTGTATGTGGCACTGATATATTTCTTGATTGCCATGAGCGATGAACCACCACGTTCCTTCAAGTTCAGGATCGATGCGTCCACCATTATCTGAGTTGGAGGATGTAATGGTGGAGCCGTCGTCTTTTTTGCCTTCGATGCGGATGCTGTTGCCGCCTTTTTGGTGGCCACCTTCTTCTCTGCTGCGGCTGGTGGTGCTGCCACAGGGGATGCGGATGCTGCAACTACGGACTCCGACATTGTTCACCTTATTTTTCACAGTATTTCACAGTATAAAACGTTTTAGCTCTTAAAATTTAACCAAACGAAACTCAAAATTAAGAGACCCGATTACGTGAGAATCGAGTAGAAGGGCCGTAGGAGAATGTTTTCAGCATTGAACGCTTGCGACTAATAAGTTTGCCATTAAGCTATTATTAATTTAACATTTAAAAGAGTTTGTAGTTCTATACTTAAGTAGTAATTTATTTGAATATTTTGTTAAATATTTAAACAACAAAATGTAATTTAGTTTATATTGCTATTATCATTCACTGCGGTCAAATAACGACGTCAAAACTAACTATGTGTCATCGTAAAACAAATTGTGGCATAAAAACATATTTATTAAATATAAATAGAATAAAATAGTAATAACTTTTATTGAATATATATACCTTGAACAATTCTTATTCAAAATATAGCCATTAATTTGAATATAACCAACGATTTTTTTTGCAAATATGTTTTAAACATGACCATCTACTGTTAAAATCAAGCAAACTCGGAGTGCAAGTAGCAATAGAAAAATAGATCGGAAAAATATAAAATAATATAAAACAATAATTTTTTTTCAGTATTATAAAAAAATCTATTTGTTATTTCAATTAAATTCATTTTCTTTTTCATTCACACCAATTATATAAATAAAACGACAATTTAAGTATGCGCAGTGTACATACCATGGCCATTAGTGGTGAACAACGCAGCATAAGAAATCGAAAAAGTAAAAATATAAATAAAATTCAAAGTATAATAACAATGGTGTTTTAAAAAACATATTACTTAGAATATATAACTAAATTCATTCCATGTTTAAGTATTTGTATTGTATATACCAAATCAGCATTACGATTGGTAGCAAACAAAACAACATCAGAAATTGTCAATGTGAGATTATCATTTAAAAAACGATTCACTTAGATTGGATATACAACCAAAAATAATTTCAAAAATATACATTTTTGCTATGTGAATAAAACTACCATTTAAGTAAACCATACGCTTTGTATAGGCAAGAAATCAATATTTATCAACGTATTATGGCAAATATAATTACTTACTAATTTAAGTTGCTTAAAAGTATTTTTCAAATTATAAACTACACTCAACAGAATACTTGAACATTAAGACATGTCATGTAAAAAAAGCAATTTGAATAGCAACAAACTAAATATATCTTATTAATATACATATATAATATTAAATATGTATACAGATAATTAACTATTTTGCTTGTATGCAAAAACTATTATTCAATATGAATGAATCAGGTCATCGTAATTTACAATCGCTTAAATAAAAAAATTTATTTGTAGAAAACCTATTGATTTAAAATTTAATTATGAAAACATAAAACTTCTTTGATAAATAAATTTGTGGTCCTGAAAAGGACCGATTTGTTTTGTTATTTTTACTTAAGCAAAGCTCAACTTAAGCGCGCTCGCCACGAATACGTCTGGCCAATTGGATGTCCTTGGGCATAATAGTGACACGCTTGGCATGGATAGCACACAAGTTTGTGTCTTCGAAGAGGCCAACCAGGTAGGCTTCACTAGCTTCCTGCAAAGCCATTACAGCAGAGCTTTGGAAACGTAGATCGGTCTTAAAGTCCTGAGCAATTTCACGTACTAAACGCTGGAACGGGAGCTTGCGAATGAGCAACTCAGTGCTCTTCTGATACCGACGGATTTCACGAAGGGCCACAGTTCCGGGGCGATAACGATGAGGCTTCTTCACACCACCGGTGGCTGGAGCACTCTTACGTGCCGCCTTGGTAGCCAGCTGCTTGCGAGGCGCCTTGCCTCCGGTCGATTTACGAGCTGTCTGCTTAGTACGAGCCATTTTTCCTTCACAATTTTTACTTTACACAGTCACTGTTGAAAACACAATAAGCGAGCAAGCGACTTGGTGCCTCATTTATATAGAAAAATGGTGGTGGGTTAGAAAGAGAGCGAAACATTCGCTCTCGCTGACGTTTCGTTTTACGAGGGTAGTGTGCGAGCAGGATGCAAGTGCTGCTCACTCACTCTTGTTTTCCTCTCTTTTGGTATAAATAGAAGCGATTGGCTCAGTTAAAGCATTAGTGTCTTTGTGACTTTCGTGCAGTGAAAACCAAAAAACTAAAAGTGAAAAATGACTGGTCGCGGTAAAGGTGGCAAAGGCTTGGGTAAAGGCGGCGCCAAGCGTCATCGCAAAGTGTTGCGTGATAACATCCAGGGCATCACGAAGCCAGCTATCCGCCGTTTAGCTCGCCGTGGCGGTGTGAAGCGCATCTCTGGTCTTATTTATGAAGAAACTCGTGGTGTGCTGAAGGTTTTCTTGGAAAATGTTATCCGTGATGCTGTCACATACACCGAACACGCCAAGAGGAAGACAGTCACAGCCATGGATGTTGTCTATGCTCTGAAGAGGCAAGGCCGCACTCTGTACGGTTTTGGCGGCTAGAAACCTTTGTACTACGAAATACAAACAATCATACCAATCGGTCCTTTTCAGGACCACCAAAACATACTTCAAAAGAGAAAAAATTACTCAATTAAATTTATATTTTTATTTTCATTTGAATTTAATAAAAAAAAAAAAAAATTTGTTATTCTTGAATTTAAAAAAAGAAAAAAGAAGACGTAGTATGCCAACAACACGCGGTGTTCCCAAGCGGTCCCCCATCTAAGTACTAACCGCGCCCGACGCTGCTTAATTTCGGTGATCGGACGAGAACCGATGTATTCAACGTGGTATGGTCGTTGGCGAGTTCACTACGACTAAAGATTACTTTAGTTTCACTTAAATTCATGAAAAAATGTAATTAATAGTGTATGTAAAAGAATCTATTCTTGGATTTATATATTTATTTAACGAAACTGTACTATTTTTTACTGACCTCTGATGCCAGTAACATTATGTCTTGCAATGTGTACTTTTCCATTGCCTCAGGTAGAATTGAATGTATACACAGGTACGAAATGAAAATGGTGACCCCAGCCCTTGCAATATATTAACTACTACGATACTGTACTAAGAATTTTTCTACACCGCTTATTAAAACAATAGGATACTCAATTCAAAATCAGTCTCTTTTTTCGAAAATTTGGTCGTCCTGAAAAGGACGTTTGGGTTTTTGGTTGATTTATGTACACGATATTAGTTGCTTGTAATTTATGCCTTCTTCTCGGTCTTCTTGGGCAAAAGCACTGCCTGGATATTAGGCAAAACACCGCCCTGGGCAATGGTGACGCCAGAAAGAAGTTTGTTCAACTCCTCGTCGTTGCGGATGGCCAGTTGCAGATGACGGGGGATAATCCTAGTTTTCTTGTTGTCACGCGCTGCATTACCAGCCAACTCCAAGACTTCAGCGGCCAAGTACTCCATAACGGCAGCCAAGTACACAGGAGCGCCGGCACCAACACGCTCGGCATAGTTGCCCTTGCGAAGCAGACGGTGAATACGGCCAACGGGGAACTGAAGACCAGCGCGGTTGGAACGCGACTTTGCCTTTCCCTTCACTTTTCCACCTTTACCACGACCAGACATTTTTCTATACTATATTTTTATTTCACTGTTTCACTGCAAACACACAAATATCGAATGTTGCTGGCAGCCTCAAGTGTTGCTACATTTATACTTTTTCCAGTTACCTACTTGCTCAGTTAGGGGATGACAGCTGGCAGCTGACAAACCAGTTTCTCAACATGAAAGCGTTGCTATAACAAAAGTATAAATGTGAAGCACATCAGCGTGGTAGGTTAACATTTTGTGAAGTGAATTTAAAGTGAATACTAAGTGAAAATATGCCCCCTAAGACTAGTGGAAAGGCAGCCAAAAAGGCTGGCAAGGCTCAGAAGAACATTACCAAGAACGATAAGAAGAAGAAGCGCAAGAGGAAGGAAAGCTATGCCATCTACATTTACAAAGTGCTCAAGCAGGTCCATCCCGACACTGGCATCTCATCCAAGGCAATGAGTATCATGAACAGCTTTGTGAACGACATTTTTTGAGCGCATTGCTGCCGAGGCCTCCCGTTTGGCCCACTACAACAAGCGCTCCACCATCACCAGTCGGGAAATCCAAACCGCTGTCCGCCTTTTGCTGCCCGGAGAATTGGCCAAGCACGCTGTCAGTGAGGGAACCAAGGCTGTCACCAAGTATACAAGCTCTAAGTAAATTTCATTGGAAATTTTATTGCAACCTAAACTAAAAGGCCCTTTTCAGGGCCACAAATTACATGCGCAAAGAATTTAAATTTTCGATATTAAATCATTAAAAATAATATATCTACCGTTAAGGATAATGGTTGAATTTTACGATCAACTCGCACCTAATAAATAAGTAGACATGTAGAATTATTGTATTATTTTGTTTTTATTTGTATTAGCTTTTATTTATTTAACGTCGACTAAAACCAGTCGACGGACAGTAAAGTAATTAAAACAAAATTTAAAAAATAAAAATTAAATAATTAAAATGAACAGTTAAATTATAAGACTTATACTCGATTTAATATATTGACTTAATATTTAAAAATTTACCTAAAACGGCATTGTGAATCATCTATTCTTTAATTCTATAGCGATATTGAAGCATCTTCAGGCTTAGAATTTGAATTAGTATTTGAAGTTTCGTTGCAGAAATACAAATTGTGAATAAGTTATTCTGTTCTGACATTGTTTTCTTCGCTTGACACAACACAGATAAAATACATTATTTGAAAATTTCTTCTCTTTTAGAATAAGTTTTGTAGCCCTGAAAAGGGCTTTGATAAAAAACAAATCTCATAACTTTGAAATTTGCGCACTAATAGTCTTAGGGCTCTTATTTCTTGGCTGCTTTTGGCTTCTTGACAGCAGAAGCAGCTTTCTTTGGCGCTGAAGCCGACGCTGCCTTTTTAGGCTTAGGCTTAGCACTTGTGGTCTTGGGCTTTGGTGCCTTTGGCTTTGCTGCACTCGACTTGGCCTTTGCTGTTGTAGGTTTCGCCTTGACGGTACCAGTTTTCTTCGCATCCTTAGCCTTGGCCTTCTCCGCTTTCTTTTTCTCAGCGGTCTTTTTGGTTGCTACAGCTACAGCCTTTGATGATTTCTTATCAGCGGATCCAGTTGCTTTCTTGGGGCTAGCAGTTTTCTTCTTCTTAGCTGCTGCTGATGCAGTTGTGGCAGCCACCTTCTTAGTTTTCTTCTCTACAGAGGATGCGGCAGCTTTTGGCTTGGGCTCTTTTTTGGCAGATGCAGACAATTTAAATGAACCAGATGCACCCTTGCCTTTTGCTTGGATCAGTTTTCCATTGGCAACCGCATTCTTCAAGTACTTCTTGATGAATGGTGCTAGCTTCTGGGCATCGCATTTGTATGTGGCACTGATATATTTCTTGATTGCCATGAGCGATGAACCACCACGTTCCTTCAAGTTCAGGATCGATGCGTCCACCATTATCTGAGTTGGAGGATGTAATGGTGGAGCCGTCGTCTTTTTTGCCTTCGATGCGGATGCTGTTGCCGCCTTTTTGGTGGCCACCTTCTTCTCTGCTGCGGCTGGTGGTGCTGCCACAGGGGATGCGGATGCTGCAACTACGGACTCCGACATTGTTCACCTTATTTTTCACAGTATTTCACAGTATAAAACGTTTTAGCTCTTAAAATTTAACCAAACGAAACTAAAAATTAAGAGACCCGATTACGTGAGAATCGAGTAGAAGGGCCGTAGGCGAATGTTTTCAGCATTGAACGCTTGCGACTAATAAGTTTGCCATTAAGCTATTATTAATTTAACATTTAAAAGAGTTTGTAGTTCTATACTTAAGTAGTAATTTATTTGAATATTTTGTTAAATATTTAAACAACAAAATGTAATTTAGTTTATATTGCTATTATCATTCACTGCGGTCAAATAACGACGTCAAAACTAACTATGTGTCATCGTAAAACAAATTGTGGCATAAAAACATATTTATTAAATATAAATAGAATAAAATAGTAATAACTTTTATTGAATATATATACCTTGAACAATTCTTATTCAAAATATAGCCATTAATTTGAATATAACCAACGATTTTTTTTGCAAATATGTTTTAAACATGACCATCTACTGTTAAAATCAAGCAAACTCGGAGTGCAAGTAGCAATAGAAAAATGGATCGGAAAAATATAAAATAATATAAAACAATAATTTTTTTTCAGTATTATAAAAAAATCTATTTGTTATTTCAATTAAATTCATTTTCTTTTTTCATTCACACCAATTATATAAATAAAACGACAATTTAAGTATGCGCAGTGTACATACCATGGCCATTAGTGGTGAACAACGCAGCATAAGAAATCGAAAAAGTAAAAATATAAATAAAATTCAAAGTATAATAACAATGGTGTTTTAAAAAACATATTACTTAGAATATATTACATATAGCTGTATGTAACTAAATTCATTCCATGTTTAAGTATTTGTATTGTATATACCAAATCAGCATTACGATTGGTAGCAAACAAAACAACATCAGAAATTGTCAATGTGAGATTATCATTTAAAAAACGATTCACTTAGATTGGATATGCAACCTTAAATAATTTCAAAAATATACATTTTTGCTATGTGAATAAAACTACCATTTAAGTAAACCATACGCTTTGTATAGGCAAGAAATAAATATTTATCAACGTATTATGGCAAATATAATTACTTACTAATTTAAGTTGCTTAAAAATATTTTTCAAATTATAAACTACACTCTACAGAATACTTGAACATTAAGACATGTCATGTAAAAAAAGCAATTTGAATAGCAACAAACTAAATATATCTTATTAATATACATATATAATATTAAATATGTATACAGATAATTAACTATTTTGCTTGTATGCAAAAACTATTATTCAATATGAATGAATCAGGTCATCGTAATTTACAATCGCTTAAATAAAAAAATTTATTTGTAGAAAACCTATTGATTTAAAATTTAATTATGAAAACATAAAACTTCTTTGATAAATAAATTTGTGGTCCTGAAAAGGACCGATTTGTTTTGTTATTTTTACTTAAGCAAAGCTCAACTTAAGCGCGCTCGCCACGAATACGTCTGGCCAATTGGATGTCCTTGGGCATAATAGTGACACGCTTGGCATGGATAGCACACAAGTTTGTGTCTTCGAAGAGGCCAACCAGGTAGGCTTCACTAGCTTCCTGCAAAGCCATTACAGCAGAGCTTTGGAAACGTAGATCGGTCTTAAAGTCCTGAGCAATTTCACGTACTAAACGCTGGAACGGGAGCTTGCGAATGAGCAACTCAGTGCTCTTCTGATACCGACGGATTTCACGAAGGGCCACAGTTCCGGGGCGATAACGATGAGGCTTCTTCACACCACCGGTGGCTGGAGCACTCTTACGTGCCGCCTTGGTAGCCAGCTGCTTGCGAGGCGCCTTGCCTCCGGTCGATTTACGAGCTGTCTGCTTAGTACGAGCCATTTTTCCTTCACAATTTTTTACTTTACACAGTCACTGTTGAAAACACAATAAGCGAGCAAGCGACTTGGTGCCTCATTTATATAGAAAAATGGTGGTGGGTTAGAAAGAGAGCGAAACATTCGCTCTCGCTGACGTTTCGTTTTACGAGGGTAGTGTGCGAGCAGGATGCAAGTGCTGCTCACTCACTCTTGTTTTCCTCTCTTTTGGTATAAATAGAAGCGATTGGCTCAGTTAAAGCATTAGTGTCTTTGTGACTTTCGTGCAGTGAAAACCAAAAAACTAAAAGTGAAAAATGACTGGTCGCGGTAAAGGTGGCAAAGGCTTGGGTAAAGGCGGCGCCAAGCGTCATCGCAAAGTGTTGCGTGATAACATCCAGGGCATCACGAAGCCAGCTATCCGCCGTTTAGCTCGCCGTGGCGGTGTGAAGCGCATCTCTGGTCTTATTTATGAAGAAACTCGTGGTGTGCTGAAGGTTTTCTTGGAAAATGTTATCCGTGATGCTGTCACATACACCGAACACGCCAAGAGGAAGACAGTCACAGCCATGGATGTTGTCTATGCTCTGAAGAGGCAAGGCCGCACTCTGTACGGTTTTGGCGGCTAGAAACCTTTGTACTACGAAATACAAACAATCATACCAATCGGTCCTTTTCAGGACCACCAAAACATACTTCAAAAGAGAAAAAATTACTCAATTAAATTTATATTTTTATTTTCATTTGAATTTAATAAAAAAAAAAAAAAATTTGTTATTCTTGAATTTAAAAAAAGAAAAAAGAAGACGTAGTATGCCAACAACACGCGGTGTTCCCAAGCGGTCCCCCATCTAAGTACTAACCGCGCCCGACGCTGCTTAATTTCGGTGATCGGACGAGAACCGATGTATTCAACGTGGTATGGTCGTTGGCGAGTTCACTACGACTAAAGATTACTTTAGTTTCACTTAAATTCATGAAAAAATGTTAATAATAGTGTATGTAAAAGAATCTATTCTTGGATTTATATATTTATTTAACGAAACTGTACTATTTTTTACTGACCTCTGATGCCAGTAACATTATGTCTTGCAATGTGTACTTTTCCATTGCCTCAGGTAGAATTGAATGTATACACAGGTACGAAATGAAAATGGTGACCCCAGCCCTTGCAATATATTAATTACTACGATACTGTACTAAGAATTTTTCTACACCGCTTATTAAAACAATAGGATACTCAATTCAAAATCAGTCTCTTTTTTCGAAAATTTGGTCGTCCTGAAAAGGACGTTTGGGTTTTTGGTTGATTTATGTACACGATATTAGTTGCTTGTAATTTATGCCTTCTTCTCGGTCTTCTTGGGCAAAAGCACTGCCTGGATATTAGGCAAAACACCGCCCTGGGCAATGGTGACGCCAGAAAGAAGTTTGTTCAACTCCTCGTCGTTGCGGATGGCCAGTTGCAGATGACGGGGGATAATCCTAGTTTTCTTGTTGTCACGCGCTGCATTACCAGCCAACTCCAAGACTTCAGCGGCCAAGTACTCCATAACGGCAGCCAAGTACACAGGAGCGCCGGCACCAACACGCTCGGCATAGTTGCCCTTGCGAAGCAGACGGTGAATACGGCCAACGGGGAACTGAAGACCAGCGCGGTTGGAACGCGACTTTGCCTTTCCCTTCACTTTTCCACCTTTACCACGACCAGACATTTTTCTATACTATATTTTTATTTCACTGTTTCACTGCAAACACACAAATATCGAATGTTGCTGGCAGCCTCAAGTGTTGCTACATTTATACTTTTTCCAGTTACCTACTTGCTCAGTTAGGGGATGACAGCTGGCAGCTGACAAACCAGTTTCTCAACATGAAAGCGTTGCTATAACAAAAGTATAAATGTGAAGCACATCAGCGTGGTAGGTTAACATTTTGTGAAGTGAATTTAAAGTGAATACTAAGTGAAAATATGCCCCCTAAGACTAGTGGAAAGGCAGCCAAAAAGGCTGGCAAGGCTCAGAAGAACATTACCAAGAACGATAAGAAGAAGAAGCGCAAGAGGAAGGAAAGCTATGCCATCTACATTTACAAAGTGCTCAAGCAGGTCCATCCCGACACTGGCATCTCATCCAAGGCAATGAGTATCATGAACAGCTTTGTGAACGACATTTTTGAGCGCATTGCTGCCGAGGCCTCCCGTTTGGCCCACTACAACAAGCGCTCCACCATCACCAGTCGGGAAATCCAAACCGCTGTCCGCCTTTTGCTGCCCGGAGAATTGGCCAAGCACGCTGTCAGTGAGGGAACCAAGGCTGTCACCAAGTATACAAGCTCTAAGTAAATTTCATTGGAAATTTTATTGCAACCTAAACTAAAAGGCCCTTTTCAGGGCCACAAATTACATGCGCAAAGAATTTAAATTTTCGATATTAAATCATTAAAAATAATATATCTACCGTTAAGGATAATGGTTGAATTTTACGATCAACTCGCACCTAATAAATAAGTAGACATGTAGAATTATTGTATTATTTTGTTTTTATTTGTATTAGCTTTTATTTATTTAACGTCGACTAAAACCAGTCGACGGACAGTAAAGTAATTAAAACAAAATTTAAAAAATAAAAATTAAATAATTAAAATGAACAGTTAAATTATAAGACTTATACTCGATTTAATATATTGACTTAATATTTAAAAATTTACCTAAAACGGCATTGTGAATCATCTATTCTTTAATTCTATAGCGATATTGAAGCATCTTCAGGCTTAGAATTTGAATTAGTATTTGAAGTTTCGTTGCAGAAATACAAATTGTGAATAAGTTATTCTGTTCTGACATTGTTTTCTTCGCTTGACACAACACAGATAAAATACATTATTTGAAAATTTCTTCTCTTTTAGAATAAGTTTTGTAGCCCTGAAAAGGGCTTTGATAAAAAACAAATCTCATAACTTTGAAATTTGCGCACTAATAGTCTTAGGGCTCTTATTTCTTGGCTGCTTTTGGCTTCTTGACAGCAGAAGCAGCTTTCTTTGGCGCTGAAGCCGACGCTGCCTTTTTAGGCTTAGGCTTAGCACTTGTGGTCTTGGGCTTTGGTGCCTTTGGCTTTGCTGCACTCGACTTGGCCTTTGCTGTTGTAGGTTTCGCCTTGACGGTACCAGTTTTCTTCGCATCCTTAGCCTTGGCCTTCTCCGCTTTCTTTTTCTCAGCGGTCTTTTTGGTTGCTACAGCTACAGCCTTTGATGATTTCTTATCAGCGGATCCAGTTGCTTTCTTGGGGCTAGCAGTTTTCTTCTTCTTAGCTGCTGCTGATGCAGTTGTGGCAGCCACCTTCTTAGTTTTCTTCTCTACAGAGGATGCGGCAGCTTTTGGCTTGGGCTCTTTTTTGGCAGATGCAGACAATTTAAATGAACCAGATGCACCCTTGCCTTTTGCTTGGATCAGTTTTCCATTGGCAACCGCATTCTTCAAGTACTTCTTGATGAATGGTGCTAGCTTCTGGGCATCGCATTTGTATGTGGCACTGATATATTTCTTGATTGCCATGAGCGATGAACCACCACGTTCCTTCAAGTTCAGGATCGATGCGTCCACCATTATCTGAGTTGGAGGATGTAATGGTGGAGCTGTCGTCTTTTTTGCCTTCGATGCGGATGCTGTTGCCGCCTTTTTGGTGGCCACCTTCTTCTCTGCTGCGGCTGGTGGTGCTGCCACAGGGGATGCGGATGCTGCAACTACGGACTCCGACATTGTTCACCTTATTTTTCACAGTATTTCACAGTATAAAACGTTTTAGCTCTTAAAATTTAACCAAATGAAACTCAAAATTAAGAGACCCGATTACGTGAGAATCGAGTAGAAGGGCCGTAGGAGAATGTTTTCAGCATTGAACGCTTGCGACTAATAAGTTTGCCATTAAGCTATTATTAATTTAACATTTAAAAGAGTTTGTAGTTCTATACTTAAGTAGTAATTTATTTGAATATTTTGTTAAATATTTAAACAACAAAATGTAATTTAGTTTATATTGCTATTATCATTCACTGCGGTCAAATAACGACGTCAAAACTAACTATGTGTCATCGTAAAACAAATTGTGGCATAAAAACATATTTATTAAATATAAATAGAATAAAATAGTAATAACTTTTATTGAATATATATACCTTGAACAATTCTTATTCAAAATATAGCCATTAATTTGAATATAACCAACGATTTTTTTTGCAAATATGTTTTAAACATGACCATCTACTGTTAAAATCAAGCAAACTCGGAGTGCAAGTAGCAATAGAAAAATGGATCGGAAAAATATAAAATAATATAAAACAATAATTTTTTTTCAATATTATAAAAAAATCTATTTGTTATTTCAATTAAATTCATTTTCTTTTTCATTCACACCAATTATATAAATAAAACGACAATTTAAGTATGCGCAGTGTACATACCATGGCCATTAGTGGTGAACAACGCAGCATAAGAAATCGAAAAAGTAAAAATATAAATAAAATTCAAAGTATAATAACAATGGTGTTTTAAAAAACATATTACTTAGAATATATTATATATAGCTGTATGTAACTAAATTCATTCCATGTTTAAGTATTTGTATTGTATATACCAAATCAGCATTACGATTGGTAGCAAACAAAACAACATCAGAAGTTGTCAATGTGAGATTATCATTTAAAAAACGATTCACTTAGATTGGATATACAACCTAAAATAATTTCAAAAATATACATTTTTGCTATGTGAATAAAACTACCATTTAAGTAAACCATACGCTTTGTATAGGCAAGAAATAAATATTTATCAACGTATTATGGCAAATATAATTACTTACTAATTTAAGTTGCTTAAAAATATTTTTCAAATTATAAACTACACTCTACAGAATACTTGAACATTAAGACATGTCATGTAAAAAAAGCAATTTGAATAGCAACAAACTAAATATATCTTATTAATATACATATATAATATTAAATATGTATACAGATAATTAACTATTTTGCTTGTATGCAAAAACTATTATTCAATATGAATGAATCAGGTCATCGTAATTTACAATCGCTTAAATAAAAAAATTTATTTGTAGAAAACCTATTGATTTAAAATTTAATTATGAAAACATAAAACTTCTTTGATAAATAAATTTGTGGTCCTGAAAAGGACCGATTTGTTTTGTTATTTTTACTTAAGCAAAGCTCAACTTAAGCGCGCTCGCCACGAATACGTCTGGCCAATTGGATGTCCTTGGGCATAATAGTGACACGCTTGGCATGGATAGCACACAAGTTTGTGTCTTCGAAGAGGCCAACCAGGTAGGCTTCACTAGCTTCCTGCAAAGCCATTACAGCAGAGCTTTGGAAACGTAGATCGGTCTTAAAGTCCTGAGCAATTTCACGTACTAAACGCTGGAACGGGAGCTTGCGAATGAGCAACTCAGTGCTCTTCTGATACCGACGGATTTCACGAAGGGCCACAGTTCCGGGGCGATAACGATGAGGCTTCTTCACACCACCGGTGGCTGGAGCACTCTTACGTGCCGCCTTGGTAGCCAGCTGCTTGCGAGGCGCCTTGCCTCCGGTCGATTTACGAGCTGTCTGCTTAGTACGAGCCATTTTTCCTTCACAATTTTTACTTTACACAGTCACTGTTGAAAACACAATAAGCGAGCAAGCGACTTGGTGCCTCATTTATATAGAAAAATGGTGGTGGGTTAGAAAGAGAGCGAAACATTCGCTCTCGCTGACGTTTCGTTTTACGAGGGTAGTGTGCGAGCAGGATGCAAGTGCTGCTCACTCACTCTTGTTTTCCTCTCTTTTGGTATAAATAGAAGCGATTGGCTCAGTTAAAGCATTAGTGTCTTTGTGACTTTCGTGCAGTGAAAACCAAAAAACTAAAAGTGAAAAATGACTGGTCGCGGTAAAGGTGGCAAAGGCTTGGGTAAAGGCGGCGCCAAGCGTCATCGCAAAGTGTTGCGTGATAACATCCAGGGCATCACGAAGCCAGCTATCCGCCGTTTAGCTCGCCGTGGCGGTGTGAAGCGCATCTCTGGTCTTATTTATGAAGAAACTCGTGGTGTGCTGAAGGTTTTCTTGGAAAATGTTATCCGTGATGCTGTCACATACACCGAACACGCCAAGAGGAAGACAGTCACAGCCATGGATGTTGTCTATGCTCTGAAGAGGCAAGGCCGCACTCTGTACGGTTTTGGCGGCTAGAAACCTTTGTACTACGAAATACAAACAATCATACCAATCGGTCCTTTCAGGACCACCAAAACATACTTCAAAGAGAAAAATTACTCAATTAAATTTATATTTTTATTTTCATTTGAATTTAATAAAAAAAAAAAAAAAATTTGTTATTCTTGAATTTAAAAAAAAGGAAAAAGAAGACGTAGTATGCCAACAACACGCGGTGTTCCCAAGCGGTCCCCCATCTAAGTACTAACCGCGCCCGACGCTGCTTAATTTCGGTGATCGGACGAGAACCGATGTATTCAACGTGGTATGGTCGTTGGCGAGTTCACTACGACTAAAGATTACTTTAGTTTCACTTAAATTCATGAAAAATGTTAATAATAGTGTATGTAAAAGAATCTATTCTTGGATTTATATATTTATTTAACGAAACTGTACTATTTTTACTGACCTCTGATGCCAGTAACATTATGTCTTGCAATGTGTACTTTTCCATTGCCTCAGGTAGAATTGAATGTATACACAGGTACGAAATGAAAATGGTGACCCCAGCCCTTGCAATATATTAACTACTACGATACTGTACTAAGAATTTTTCTACACCGCTTATTAAAACAATAGGATACTCAATTCAAAATCAGTCTCTTTTTTCGAAAATTTGGTCGTCCTGAAAAGGACGTTTGGGTTTTTGGTTGATTTATGTACACGATATTAGTTGCTTGTAATTTATGCCTTCTTCTCGGTCTTCTTGGGCAAAAGCACTGCCTGGATATTAGGCAAAACACCGCCCTGGGCAATGGTGACGCCAGAAAGAAGTTTGTTCAACTCCTCGTCGTTGCGGATGGCCAGTTGCAGATGACGGGGGATAATCCTAGTTTTCTTGTTGTCACGCGCTGCATTACCAGCCAACTCCAAGACTTCAGCGGCCAAGTACTCCATAACGGCAGCCAAGTACACAGGAGCGCCGGCACCAACACGCTCGGCATAGTTGCCCTTGCGAAGCAGACGGTGAATACGGCCAACGGGGAACTGAAGACCAGCGCGGTTGGAACGCGACTTTGCCTTTCCCTTCACTTTTCCACCTTTACCACGACCAGACATTTTTCTATACTATATTTTTATTTCACTGTTTCACTGCAAACACACAAATATCGAATGTTGCTGGCAGCCTCAAGTGTTGCTACATTTATACTTTTTCCAGTTACCTACTTGCTCAGTTAGGGGATGACAGCTGGCAGCTGACAAACCAGTTTCTCAACATGAAAGCGTTGCTATAACAAAAGTATAAATGTGAAGCACATCAGCGTGGTAGGTTAACATTTTGTGAAGTGAATTTAAAGTGAATACTAAGTGAAAATATGCCCCCTAAGACTAGTGGAAAGGCAGCCAAAAAGGCTGGCAAGGCTCAGAAGAACATTACCAAGAACGATAAGAAGAAGAAGCGCAAGAGGAAGGAAAGCTATGCCATCTACATTTACAAAGTGCTCAAGCAGGTCCATCCCGACACTGGCATCTCATCCAAGGCAATGAGTATCATGAACAGCTTTGTGAACGACATTTTTGAGCGCATTGCTGCCGAGGCCTCCCGTTTGGCCCACTACAACAAGCGCTCCACCATCACCAGTCGGGAAATCCAAACCGCTGTCCGCCTTTTGCTGCCCGGAGAATTGGCCAAGCACGCTGTCAGTGAGGGAACCAAGGCTGTCACCAAGTATACAAGCTCTAAGTAAATTTCATTGGAAATTTTATTGCAACCTAAACTAAAAGGCCCTTTTCAGGGCCACAAATTACATGCGCAAAGAATTTAAATTTTCGATATTAAATCATTAAAAATAATATATCTACCGTTAAGGATAATGGTTGAATTTTACGATCAACTCGCACCTAATAAATAAGTAGACATGTAGAATTATTGTATTATTTTGTTTTTATTTGTATTAGCTTTTATTTATTTAACGTCGACTAAAACCAGTCGACGGACAGTAAAGTAATTAAAACAAAATTTAAAAAATAAAAATTAAATAATTAAAATGAACAGTTAAATTATAAGACTTATACTCGATTTAATATATTGACTTAATATTTAAAAATTTACCTAAATTGGCATTGTGAATCATCTATTCTTTAATTCTATAGCGATATTGAAGCATCTTCAGGCTTAGAATTTGAATTAGTATTTGAAGTTTCGTTGCAGAAATACAAATTGTGAATAAGTTATTCTGTTCTGACATTGTTTTCTTCGCTTGACACAACACAGATAAAATACATTATTTGAAAATTTCTTCTCTTTTAGAATAAGTTTTGTAGCCCTGAAAAGGGCTTTGATAAAAAACAAATCTCATAACTTTGAAATTTGCGCACTAATAGTCTTAGGGCTCTTATTTCTTGGCTGCTTTTGGCTTCTTGACAGCAGAAGCAGCTTTCTTTGGCGCTGAAGCCGACGCTGCCTTTTTAGGCTTAGGCTTAGCACTTGTGGTCTTGGGCTTTGGTGCCTTTGGCTTTGCTGCACTCGACTTGGCCTTTGCTGTTGTAGGTTTCGCCTTGACGGTACCAGTTTTCTTCGCATCCTTAGCCTTGGCCTTCTCCGCTTTCTTTTTCTCAGCGGTCTTTTTGGTTGCTACAGCTACAGCCTTTGATGATTTCTTATCAGCGGATCCAGTTGCTTTCTTGGGGCTAGCAGTTTTCTTCTTCTTAGCTGCTGCTGATGCAGTTGTGGCAGCCACCTTCTTAGTTTTCTTCTCTACAGAGGATGCGGCAGCTTTTGGCTTGGGCTCTTTTTTGGCAGATGCAGACAATTTAAATGAACCAGATGCACCCTTGCCTTTTGCTTGGATCAGTTTTCCATTGGCAACCGCATTCTTCAAGTACTTCTTGATGAATGGTGCTAGCTTCTGGGCATCGCATTTGTATGTGGCACTGATATATTTCTTGATTGCCATGAGCGATGAACCACCACGTTCCTTCAAGTTCAGGATCGATGCGTCCACCATTATCTGAGTTGGAGGATGTAATGGTGGAGCTGTCGTCTTTTTTGCCTTCGATGCGGATGCTGTTGCCGCCTTTTTGGTGGCCACCTTCTTCTCTGCTGCGGCTGGTGGTGCTGCCACAGGGGATGCGGATGCTGCAACTACGGACTCCGACATTGTTCACCTTATTTTTCACAGTATTTCACAGTATAAAACGTATTAACTCTTAAAATTTAACCAAACATTTCATTTCATTTATTAGTCGAATATTATAGGGAGTTACATATTTGTACCTATTCTACTGTACAGTCTTGGTGACAAATTCAAGCTTACTTATATTATTATTGTTACATTTTGCCTTGCGCTTCAAGCTTATCCAGGCGAGAGATCTATTATTAATTGTTGTTTAGAGTATTAGTCTTAATTTGATATGTTATATTTTATAGTTTTGGTAACTGCAGTAATTATGTTACTTATTTTAGGAAAGGCTCGGAGTGAGTAAAAACCTAAATCACATTATTGTTTTGTTTTTGTGTATGTTTTTTCTTAATACTAAATAACTATTATAACTAACTAAGGCTACGTTACTAATTAGTTAACTAGATAGGATAGGATAAGATAGATAGAAATACAGTATAATATTTACAAAGAAAAGGAAGGAAAATGGAAAGTAAGTTGCGCCAAATTATTAATGAGCATTATATTGACTTATATTGAAAGATAATCCATCAGTCGGGTCTATGGAATTGAGTTTTCTATGGTAAAAGATTAGGTTATTGTCTGAGTCAAAGATTATACCCTTTTCTTTGAGGTGACTAATGTGGTTGATAGTGATGTGATCCACTAAATACTCAAATGGTATTCGGATCTGTTCTACACTTTCTAAGATATGTGGATTTCTACTGTGTTGATTTAGGTCAACAAACTTTTCAATTATCCTAAAGAGAAGGGTATCTAATCGTTTAGTCTTGGTGGTCTTGTAAAGGTTATAGTTTGAGATATAACGACGTGTTAGTGGGTTGTAGGAAGAGCTTCCCAGTGCCTGCCTCAAAATGCGCCTTTCAAAAAGACGCATTATTTCCATTTGACTGGATTTGATATTAAACCAGCTTATGTGACCATGGATTAGAATGGGTTGAATTAGCTTCTTATATGCAAGTGAGCGTAATTTACACATTTCTATGCTACTGGGAGATGGGCTTAGGCTTAAGGGCCTGAATATGTGGTATATTTGTTGCAGTTGAATCTTGGCCTTCTTGAGGGTATGTTCAACATGTGGCTTGAAATTTAGTTTGTCATCATATATGACTCCTAAGTATTTCAATTGGTTATTTATTTGGATTGGTGTGTTCCCATTGACATATAATTTTGGTTGGAATGCTCTGGCATTTCTGTATACATCCCTGGTTCTGGGCCCACGAAATATACAGCCTTCGCATTTATTACTATTTAATTTTAATCGCCATTTGAAGAAGTAGTGACACAATTGGTCAAGATAACTATTGAGATCCATTTCTGCACTTGCTATCCATGCACCTGAGGATAGCAAAAGAATATCATCAGCGTAAACTAGCGGCTGTATGCGTGCTGTTGACGTTGAGTTAGGGTCTTGTTGAAAGTTTGGCATATCTGCGAGATAAATGTTATATAGAATTGGTGCTAATAGTGACCCTTGAGGGACACCTGCTGCTATTTCTCGAGTGAGAGATCTTTCAATGCCATCTGGGCAACTGACATAAAAGGAGCGTGAAGTTAGGTAGCTATGTATAATACGTGTAGTATTGGGGTTGAACTGAAAGATATTATTCATTTTGTAAATTAACCCGTTTTTCCAGACTGTGTCAAAAGCTTTCTCGAAGTCGAGAGCACACGCAATTGTGGCCCGCTTTCTGGATAAGTTACTGAATATGAATTTGTTAGCTACTGCTAAGGAATGGCTAATGGATAGGCTATCTCTGAAGCCAAACTGATAGGGTTTAAGTATCTGATGGGACTCAATATGCTTTTTAATTTGTTCCATTAACATTTTTTCGAATAAAAGACTAATTGCAGAAAGTATTGATATGGGTCTGTACCCCTGAAGGGATTGGGGGTTAGCTTTTGGCTTAGGAATTGGAATGACTTTACTGCGTTTCCAGCTGATAGGGAAATAACTAGCGTTAAAGCAATGATTAAACAGAATGGCTAAGTGCTTAAGCACTGGCATATTGAAATGCTTTAGAAGGTAGTTGCTACTACCATCAGGGCCCATTGTCTTTTTACTGTTTTTGAAACTTATCCATTCTAAGAGCTGCTTGGCATTTGTGAAACCAAGCTCTTCTGCACCTGGCCAATTGCCATCTGCTCTTCTAATTAAATCGAAGTTCACAATGTACGAGGCCGACCCTGACGGTTGCTCGATAAAGTGTTTGACTTCTCGATCAACATGTTTTGTGTGCCGTTTAAGCACTCTGTTCAGGGAAGACATGTTATCGTTCTGCTTATGGATTCGCTCAAACGACCATGCAAGTGCGTTTACTTTCTCAAATTTAGATTTTATTATGGGGGGAATGTCGATATCGATGCCACTGTGCTCATCAACTGCAAGGCAGATATCGTGTTTAAGGGGTTCATCTTTTTGGTGGTATTGGTTGCTGCGTTGCAGCGATTTAACGCTAATTTTGCTCAGGTGTATGCGTTTTAAGCTTTTCTCAATGTGGTTAAGTTCACTGACTTGAATTTGAGAATTTATTTGATAAGTCATATCGTAAATGAGATTACGCAATTCCTCTTTTTCTGTTTCAGACAGAGAGAATTGGTGTCTAAAGAGATATCTCCTAAGATATCGCTTCTGCTTAATGAGCTCCAGACAGTGTCTGCTAAGTTGAGCTCTACTATTTGGCTTAGACGGACTTATCGTTATTTTGGGTATAGCATTGGGGGAATCGAGTGCTCTGTTTAATGCAACGTTTAGGTTGTTTACATGAACATCGATATCGGTGGGTCTCTGGTTAGATGAATTGGTTATCGGGCTAGATTTCCTAACAGAATTGCATTCCAAGCTAGGTATTGATCTTATTGAAATTGTGTACTATTTTTTGGACTAGCGGATAGCATACGGTATTCGCCAAGCCTAAGCCTAAGTGTAACGCCAAAATGATCCGATGGAAAATCATTTGTGACTTCACAATATTCGTCTATGTCAATGGGAAGTTCGACAGAGTGTATGAAATAATCTATTGAGGATGGGTTATTGTAATTGTTTGGACGACTAGGTTCTCTTGTTGGGCGGAGAACAAAGCTAGGTTGTTCCAAAAGCCAGTTGTAGAAGGTTTCACCATTGCGGTTAAGGTGGGCAGGGCTATGAATTGGGACATGCCAACTGGGGTGTTTGGCGTTTAAGTCACAGCCTATTATAATATGACCACCATTCTGTATTCGGGTTAATGAATCTGAAATGGTTTTTAGGTCAACTATCTGAAGGGGATCGTTGGGTCGCTTATAGAGTGATACTGCAATGCAGTTTCGATTATGTCTATTTGCGTCAATGTATGATAGTTTTATGGCTACTGCTTCAATAAAGCGTAGGGGTCCTATTTTAATGCGTTCGAACTTAATACCGTTCTTAATGCATATTGCGACGGACATACCATACTCTCTCGAGTCTTGGCGTTGCGCAAAAACTGTTTGTGTAGCTCGTTCTTGTTGCCTTATGAATTGATAGTGCTTCAAGTTAATTGAATGTTTACTTGACAGTTTCTGTTCTGCAATAAGCATTACGTCTGGTCTGTGCTTGTTTAAGAAGAGGTCTAACTCGTATCTCTTGTTTAGAGAGATAAGGGAGTTCACATTTTGAAAAATACATTTCAGGGAGGTCATTAGTTCTGAGCTATTTGAATGAAGAAGTCAAGCAGTAGTGCTTGCTTCATCTTCGTTGAATCTTCTTTATTTTGTAGCCCTTGAGTGGGGTATTTCCTTATTACATTCTGCATAATTTCAATGCAGGAAAAGAGATCTTTTCCAAAGATATCCGAGCTATCTTTGTTGAGATCCTCTATGGTAATTGTCGCCCTTTGCTGAGCTTGGGGCTTAGTGGCGAGTTTCTCTGCCATATGGTTGCGAAGAGCCGGATTGCTGATCACAACGTTTTTAGGGAGCTGAGACTGTCCCTGAGAGGGGGATGAGTGCTTTTGTTCAGGATGCTTGAACAGGGAAGCAAAGGGAGTGCTGCTGTCTATTTTTCTAGAGGCTACAGATTTTGCTTTGGAAATAGCTTTAGCTGCTTTTTGTTCAGAAGTTTTGCGCTTCTGATTAATTTTTTCGGCAACCTGAATACGGATAGGGCATATTTTAGCATTTGCTGTATGTTGTCCTTTGCAGTTAACGCATTGCGTTTTATTATTTTCAGAAGGAGGCTCAGTTTTTGAAATGCTGCATTTCCCTGGAGTATGGACTGCAGTGCATTTAATGCAGCGGTATTGCATTTTGCAATTGCTAGCTACATGGCCAAATCTTTGACAGTTGTGGCATTGGGTAACGTTACTTTTGCTCTTTTTAAAAGATTCAAATTTCACCTTGCAGTTAAGTAAGGTGTTAATTTTAAGAACTTCCGTGCTTTTGCTAGATTTTTCAATCTGAACCAGCCAGAAGCTTTTCTTAAATTCTTTTACTGTCAGAATTTTTATTTCTGGACATTTCTCTTGAATGGCTATTTTGACCTCTTCTTTGCTATAAATGGTCTGGGGCAACTTTTTTAATATCAGAGTTAGGGGCTTGAGTTCTTTGGGAGTATAAGAGTAGTAACTGATCTTGTTGCTATCTAACATTAATTTTGCTTTTAGGAAGTCTTCCAATGTGAAAACTTTTATATGTGTCATATTTTTGTTGACAATATTGAGGGTAAAATGCTCATTAATAATTTGGCGCAACTTACCTGCCAGTTCCTTTGGGTTGGTGTTATATACAGCGATAATCGGGACGTCCTTCTTCTTTGCCGTTTTCGGTGCCTTTGGTGTTGATGGAGTTCCTCCGTTGATTTCTGTTGTCGACTTTGGTAGTGTTGGTTCCTTGGATATCGTCTTCTTGTTGATGGCAATGGGATCGACGTCCATTTCGTTGGCCTGTGCGGGTTTTTGTAGTTTTACTTTCATGGCTTTCTTGGGAGTCTTTTGGGTTCCCAGTGCCGGAAAGTCTACGTCGTTATTGTTTACGTCTTCATCAAGAGCCGCGAATCGGTTGTTGACCAGGGTTTTCACCGTTGCTTTTATACCAAGATGGTTCAGTTGGTCTTGTACCGTCTTGGTTTTTGCAACAGTTTCGCCTGTAGCAGCTCTTGAGCGTAATTCCTCTAGTTCGTCCATAATTTTGCGGTATGTTTCCAGATCTAAATACACACCTGGCGCATCTTCTTCGTCATCAGCGTTGGTCGCTGTGTCGTCTGAGCTTGTATATTCGTCGTAGCTCAGTGAGGAAGAGCGGCTTCGTTTATCGCACACACTTTCATCATCACTATTTGTGTCTATAGCACGTTTGCTACCCGCACATGCCATTGTCTTTCTCTTTATTTTTATATTTTGTATTATCGTCTTTCTCACTTTACGACACAGAACTCTGTCACTTTTCTTCACTATGAGTGATTTTCTTGTGTCCATATCACAAATCACTCGTTAGGATTGCCGGTTTTTTCACACTGTTTCTCACTGTCAATAATGTTTATGTTAGAACACAGGGGATGCGGATGCTGCAACTACGGACTCCGACATTGTTCACCTTATTTTTCACAGTATTTCACAGTATAAAACGTTTTAGCTCTTAAAATTTAACCAAATGAAACTCAAAATTAAGAGACCCGATTACGTGAGAATCGAGTAGAAGGGCCGTAGGAGAATGTTTTCAGCATTGAACGCTTGCGACTAATAAGTTTGCCATTAAGCTATTATTAATTTAACATTTAAAAGAGTTTGTAGTTCTATACTTAAGTAGTAATTTATTTGAATATTTTGTTAAATATTTAAACAACAAAATGTAATTTAGTTTATATTGCTATTATCATTCACTGCGGTCAAATAACGACGTCAAAACTAACTATGTGTCATCGTAAAACAAATTGTGGCATAAAAACATATTTATTAAATATAAATAGAATAAAATAGTAATAACTTTTATTGAATATATATACCTTGAACAATTCTTATTCAAAATATAGCCATTAATTTGAATATAACCAACGATTTTTTTTGCAAATATGTTTTAAACATGACCATCTACTGTTAAAATCAAGCAAACTCGGAGTGCAAGTAGCAATAGAAAAATGGATCGGAAAAATATAAAATAATATAAAACAATAATTTTTTTTCAATATTATAAAAAAATCTATTTGTTATTTCAATTAAATTCATTTTCTTTTTCATTCACACCAATTATATAAATAAAACGACAATTTAAGTATGCGCAGTGTACATACCATGGCCATTAGTGGTGAACAACGCAGCATAAGAAATCGAAAAAGTAAAAATATAAATAAAATTCAAAGTATAATAACAATGGTGTTTTAAAAAACATATTACTTAGAATATATTACATATAGCTGTATGTAACTAAATTCATTCCATGTTTAAGTATTTGTATTGTATATACCAAATCAGCATTACGATTGGTAGCAAACAAAACAACATCAGAAATTGTCAATGTGAGATTATCATTTAAAAAACGATTCACTTAGATTGGATATGCAACCTAAAATAATTTCAAAAATATACATTTTTGCTATGTGAATAAAACTACCATTTAAGTAAACCATACGCTTTGTATAGGCAAGAAATAAATATTTATCAACGTATTATGGCAAATATAATTACTTACTAATTTAAGTTGCTTAAAAATATTTTTCAAATTATAAACTACACTCTACAGAATACTTGAACATTAAGACATGTCATGTAAAAAGCAATTTGAATAGCAACAAACTAAATATATCTTATTAATATACATATATAATATTAAATATGTATACAGATAATTAACTATTTTGCTTGTATGCAAAAACTATTATTCAATATGAATGAATCAGGTCATCGTAATTTACAATCGCTTAAATAAAAAAATTTATTTGTAGAAAACCTATTGATTTAAAATTTAATTATGAAAACATAAAACTTCTTTGATAAATAAATTTGTGGTCCTGAAAAGGACCGATTTGTTTTGTTATTTTTTCTTAAGCAAAGCTCAACTTAAGCGCGCTCGCCACGAATACGTCTGGCCAATTGGATGTCCTTGGGCATAATAGTGACACGCTTGGCATGGATAGCACACAAGTTTGTGTCTTCGAAGAGGCCAACCAGGTAGGCTTCACTAGCTTCCTGCAAAGCCATTACAGCAGAGCTTTGGAAACGTAGATCGGTCTTAAAGTCCTGAGCAATTTCACGTACTAAACGCTGGAACGGGAGCTTGCGAATGAGCAACTCAGTGCTCTTCTGATACCGACGGATTTCACGAAGGGCCACAGTTCCGGGGCGATAACGATGAGGCTTCTTCACACCACCGGTGGCTGGAGCACTCTTACGTGCCGCCTTGGTAGCCAGCTGCTTGCGAGGCGCCTTGCCTCCGGTCGATTTACGAGCTGTCTGCTTAGTACGAGCCATTTTTCCTTCACAATTTTTACTTTACACAGTCACTGTTGAAAACACAATAAGCGAGCAAGCGACTTGGTGCCTCATTTATATAGAAAAATGGTGGTGGGTTAGAAAGAGAGCGAAACATTCGCTCTCGCTGACGTTTCGTTTTACGAGGGTAGTGTGCGAGCAGGATGCAAGTGCTGCTCACTCACTCTTGTTTTCCTCTCTTTTGGTATAAATAGAAGCGATTGGCTCAGTTAAAGCATTAGTGTCTTTGTGACTTTCGTGCAGTGAAAACCAAAAAACTAAAAGTGAAAAATGACTGGTCGCGGTAAAGGTGGCAAAGGCTTGGGTAAAGGCGGCGCCAAGCGTCATCGCAAAGTGTTGCGTGATAACATCCAGGGCATCACGAAGCCAGCTATCCGCCGTTTAGCTCGCCGTGGCGGTGTGAAGCGCATCTCTGGTCTTATTTATGAAGAAACTCGTGGTGTGCTGAAGGTTTTCTTGGAAAATGTTATCCGTGATGCTGTCACATACACCGAACACGCCAAGAGGAAGACAGTCACAGCCATGGATGTTGTCTATGCTCTGAAGAGGCAAGGCCGCACTCTGTACGGTTTTGGCGGCTAGAAACCTTTGTACTACGAAATACAAACAATCATACCAATCGGTCCTTTTCAGGACCACCAAAACATACTTCAAAAGAGAAAAAATTACTCAATTAAATTTATATTTTTATTTTCATTTGAATTTAATAAAAAAAAAAAAAAATTTGTTATTCTTGAATTTAAAAAAAGAAAAAAGAAGACGTAGTATGCCAACAACACGCGGTGTTCCCAAGCGGTCCCCCATCTAAGTACTAACCGCGCCCGACGCTGCTTAATTTCGGTGATCGGACGAGAACCGATGTATTCAACGTGGTATGGTCGTTGGCGAGTTCACTACGACTAAAGATTACTTTAGTTTCACTTAAATTCATGAAAAAATGTTAATAATAGTGTATGTAAAAGAATCTGTTCTTGGATTTATTTATTTATTTAACGAAACTGTACTATTTTTTACTGACCTCTGATGCCAGTAACATTATGTCTTGCAATGTGTACTTTTCCATTGCCTCAGGTAGAATTGAATGTATACACAGGTACGAAATGAAAATGGTGACCCCAGCCCTTGCAATATATTAATTACTACGATACTGTACTAAGAATTTTTCTACACCGCTTATTAAAACAATAGGATACTCAATTCAAAATCAGTCTCTTTTTTCGAAAATTTGGTCGTCCTGAAAAGGACGTTTGGGTTTTTGGTTGATTTATGTACACGATATTAGTTGCTTGTAATTTATGCCTTCTTCTCGGTCTTCTTGGGCAAAAGCACTGCCTGGATATTAGGCAAAACACCGCCCTGGGCAATGGTGACGCCAGAAAGAAGTTTGTTCAACTCCTCGTCGTTGCGGATGGCCAGTTGCAGATGACGGGGGATAATCCTAGTTTTCTTGTTGTCACGCGCTGCATTACCAGCCAACTCCAAGACTTCAGCGGCCAAGTACTCCATAACGGCAGCCAAGTACACAGGAGCGCCGGCACCAACACGCTCGGCATAGTTGCCCTTGCGAAGCAGACGGTGAATACGGCCAACGGGGAACTGAAGACCAGCGCGGTTGGAACGCGACTTTGCCTTTCCCTTCACTTTTCCACCTTTACCACGACCAGACATTTTTCTATACTATATTTTTATTTCACTGTTTCACTGCAAACACACAAATATCGAATGTTGCTGGCAGCCTCAAGTGTTGCTACATTTATACTTTTTCCAGTTACCTACTTGCTCAGTTAGGGGATGACAGCTGGCAGCTGACAAACCAGTTTCTCAACATGAAAGCGTTGCTATAACAAAAGTATAAATGTGAAGCACATCAGCGTGGTAGGTTAACATTTTGTGAAGTGAATTTAAAGTGAATACTAGGTGAAAATATGCCCCCTAAGACTAGTGGAAAGGCAGCCAAAAAGGCTGGCAAGGCTCAGAAGAACATTACCAAGAACGATAAGAAGAAGAAGCGCAAGAGGAAGGAAAGCTATGCCATCTACATTTACAAAGTGCTCAAGCAGGTCCATCCCGACACTGGCATCTCATCCAAGGCAATGAGTATCATGAACAGCTTTGTGAACGACATTTTTGAGCGCATTGCTGCCGAGGCCTCCCGTTTGGCCCACTACAACAAGCGCTCCACCATCACCAGTCGGGAAATCCAAACCGCTGTCCGCCTTTTGCTGCCCGGAGAATTGGCCAAGCACGCTGTCAGTGAGGGAACCAAGGCTGTCACCAAGTATACAAGCTCTAAGTAAATTTCATTGGAAATTTTACTGCAACCTAAACTAAAAGGCCCTTTTCAGGGCCACAAATTACATGCGCAAAGAATTTAAATTTTCGATATTAAATCATTAAAAATAATATATCTACCGTTAAAGATAATGGTTGAATTTTACGATCAACTCGCACCTAATAAATAAGTAGACATGTAGAATTATTGTATTATTTTGTTTTTATTTGTATTAGCTTTTATTTATTTAACGTCGACTAAAACCAGTCGACGGACAGTAAAGTAATTAAAACAAAATTTAAAAAATAAAAATTAAATAATTAAAATGAACAGTTAAATTATAAGACTTATACTCGATTTAATATATTGACTTAATATTTAAAAATTTACCTAAATTGGCATTGTGAATCATCTATTCTTTAATTCTATAGCGATATTAAAGCATCTTCAGGCTTAGAATTTGAATTAGTATTTGAAGTTTCGTTGCAGAAATACAAATTGTGAATAAGTTATTCTGTTCTGTCATTGTTTTCTTCGCTTGACACAACACATATAAAATACATTATTTGAAAATTTCTTCTCTTTTAGAATAAGTTTTGTAGCCCTGAAAAGGGCTTTGATAAAAAACAAATCTCATAACTTTGAAATTTGCGCACTAATAGTCTTAGGGCTCTTATTTCTTGGCTGCTTTTGGCTTCTTGACAGCAGAAGCAGCTTTCTTTGGCGCTGAAGCCGACGCTGCCTTTTTAGGCTTAGGCTTAGCACTTGTGGTCTTGGGCTTTGGTGCCTTTGGCTTTGCTGCACTCGACTTGGCCTTTGCTGTTGTAGGTTTCGCCTTGACGGTACCAGTTTTCTTCGCATCCTTAGCCTTGGCCTTCTCCGCTTTCTTTTTCTCAGCGGTCTTTTTGGTTGCTACAGCTACAGCCTTTGATGATTTCTTATCAGCGGATCCAGTTGCTTTCTTGGGGCTAGCAGTTTTCTTCTTCTTAGCTGCTGCTGATGCAGTTGTGGCAGCCACCTTCTTAGTTTTCTTCTCTACAGAGGATGCGGCAGCTTTTGGCTTGGGCTCTTTTTTGGCAGATGCAGACAATTTAAATGAACCAGATGCACCCTTGCCTTTTGCTTGGATCAGTTTTCCATTGGCAACCGCATTCTTCAAGTACTTCTTGATGAATGGTGCTAGCTTCTGGGCATCGCATTTGTATGTGGCACTGATATATTTCTTGATTGCCATGAGCGATGAACCACCACGTTCCTTCAAGTTCAGGATCGATGCGTCCACCATTATCTGAGTTGGAGGATGTAATGGTGGAGCTGTCGTCTTTTTTGCCTTCGATGCGGATGCTGTTGCCGCCTTTTTGGTGGCCACCTTCTTCTCTGCTGCGGCTGGTGGTGCTGCCACAGGGGATGCGGATGCTGCAACTACGGACTCCGACATTGTTCAACTTATTTTTCACAGTATTTCACAGTATAAAACGTTTTAACTCTTAAAATTTAACCAAACGTTTTTTCATTTCATTTCATTTATTAGTCGAATATTATAGGGAGTTACATATTTGTACCTATTCTACTGTACAGTCTTGGTGACAAATTCAAGCTTACTTATATTATTATTGTTACATTTTGCCTTGCGCTTCAAGCTTATCCAGGCGAGAGATCTATTAGTTAGAGTATTAGTCTTAATTTGATATGTTATATTTTATAGTTTTGGTAACTGCAGTAATTATGTTACTTATTTTAGGAAGGCTCGGTGAGTAAAACCTAAATCACATTATTGTTTTGTTTTTGTGTATGTTTTTTCTTAATACTAAATAACTATTATAACTAACTAAGGCTACGTTACTAATTAGTTAACTAGATAGGATAGGATAAGATAGATAGAAATACAGTATAATATTTACAAAGAAAAGGAAGGAAAATGGAAAGTAAGTTGCGCCAAATTATTAATGAGCATTATATTGACTTATATTGAAAGATAATCCATCAGTCGGGTCTATGGAATTGAGTTTTCTATGGTAAAAGATTAGGTTATTGTCTGAGTCAAAGATTATACCCTTTTCTTTGAGGTGACTAATGTGGTTGATAGTGATGTGATCCACTAAATACTCAAATGGTATTCGGATCTGTTCTACACTTTCTAAGATATGTGGATTTCTACTGTGTTGATTTAGGTCAACAAACTTTTCAATTATCCTAAAGAGAAGGGTATCTAATCGTTTAGTCTTGGTGGTCTTGTAAAGGTTATAGTTTGAGATATAACGACGTGTTAGTGGGTTGTAGGAAGAGCTTCCCAGTGCCTGCCTCAAAATGCGCCTTTCAAAAAGACGCATTATTTCCATTTGACTGGATTTGATATTAAACCAGCTTATGTGACCATGGATTAGAATGGGTTGAATTAGCTTCTTATATGCAAGTGAGCGTAATTTACATTTCTATGCTACTGGGAGATGGGCTTAGGCTTAGGGCCTGAATATGTGGTATATTTGTTGCAGTTGAATCTTGGCCTTCTTGAGGGTATGTTCAACATGTGGCTTGAAATTTAGTTTGTCATCATATATGACTCCTAAGTATTTCAATTGGTTATTTATTTGGATTGGTGTGTTCCCATTGACATATAATTTTGGTTGGAATGCTCTGGCATTTCTGTATACATCCCTGGTTCTGGGCCCACGAAATATACAGCCTTCGCATTTATTACTATTTAATTTTAATCGCCATTTGAAGAAGTAGTGACACAACTGGTCAAGATAACTATTGAGATCCATTTCCGCACTTGCTATCCATGCACCTGAGGATAGCAGAAGAATATCATCAGCGTAAACTAGCGGCTGTATGCGTGCTGTTGACGTTGAGTTAGGGTCTTGTTGAAAGTTTGGCATGTCTGCGAGATAAATGTTATATAGAATTGGTGCTAATAGTGACCCTTGAGGGACACCTGCTGCTATTTCTCGAGTGAGCGATCTTTCTACGCCATCTGGGGAATTGACATAAAAGGAGCGTGAAGTAAGGTAGTTATGTATAATACGTGTAGTATTGGGGTTGAACTGAAAGATATTATTCATTTTGTAAATTAACCCGTTTTTCCAGACTGTGTCAAAAGCTTTCTCGAAGTCGAGGCACACGCAATTGTGGCCCTTTCTGGATAAGTTACTGAATATGAATTTGTTAGCTACTGCTAAAATGGCTAATGGATAGGCTATCTCTGAAGCCAAACTGATAGGGTTTAAGTATCTGATGGGACTCAATATGCTTTTAATTTGTTCCATTAACATTTTTTCGAATAAAAGACTAATTGCAGAAAGTATTGATATGGGTCTGTACCCCTGAAGGGATTGGGGGTTAGCTTTTGGCTTAGGAATTGGAATGACTTTACTGCGTTTCCAGCTGATAGGGAAATAACTAGCGTTAAAGCAATGATTAAACAGAATGGCTAAGTGCTTAAGCACTGGCATATTGAAATGCTTTAGAAGGTAGTTGCTACTACCATCAGGGCCCATTGTCTTTGTACTGTTTTTGAAACTTATCCATTCTAAGAGCTGCTTGGCGTTTGTGAAACCAAGCTCTTCTGCACCTGACCAATTGCCATCTGCTCTTCTAATTAAATCGAAGTTCACAATGTACGAGGCCGACCCTGACGGTTGCTCGATAAAGTGTTTGACTCCTCGATTAACATGTTTTGTGTGCCGTTTAAGCACTCTGTTCAGGGAAGACATGTTATCGTTCTGCTTATGGATTCGCTCAAACGACCATGCAAGTGCGTTTACTTTCTCAAATTTAGATTTTATTATGGGGGGAATGTCGATATCGATGCCACTGTGCTCAGCAACTGAAAGGCAGATATCGTGTTTAAGGGGTTCATCTTTTTGGTGGTATTGGTTGCTGCGTTGCAGCGATTTAATGCTAATTTTGCTCAGGTGTATGCGTTTTAAGCTTTTCTCAATGTGGTTAAGTTCACTGACTTGAATTTGAGAATTTATTTGATAAGTCATATCGTAAATGAGATTACGCAATTCCTCTTTTTCTGTTTCAGACAGAGAGAATTGGTGTCTAAAGAGATATCTCCTAAGATATCGCTTCTGCTTAATGAGCTCCAGACAGTGTCTGCTAAGTTGAGCTCTACTATTTGGCTTAGACGGACTTATCGTTATTTTGGGTATAGCATTGGGGGAATCGAGTGCTCTGTTTAATGCAACGTTTAGGTTGTTTACATGAACATCGATATCGGTGGGTCTCTGGTTAGATGAATTGGTTATCGGGGCTAGATTTCCTAACAGAATTGCATTCCAAGCTAGGGTATTGATCTTATTGAAATTGTGTACTATTTTTGGACTAGCGGATAGCATACGGTATTCGCCAAGCCTAAGCCTAAGTGTAACGCCAAAATGATCCGATGGAAAATCATTTGTGACTTCACAATATTCGTCTATGTCAATGGGAAGTTCGACAGAGTGTATGAAATAATCTATTGAGGATGGGTTATTGTGATTGTTTGGACGACTAGGTTCTCTTGTTGGGCGGAGAACAAAGCTAGGTTGTTCCAAAAGCCAGTTGTAGAGGTTTCACCATTGCGGTTAAGGTGGGCAGGGTTATGAATGGGACATGCCAACTGGGGTGTTTGGCGTTTAAGTCACAGCCTATTATAATATGACCACCATTCTGTATTCGGGTTAATGAATCTGAAATGGTTTTAGGTCAACTATCTGAAGGGGATCATTGGGTCGCTTATAGAGTGATACTGCAATGCAGTTTCGATTATTCTATTTGCGTCAATGTAGTGATAGTTTTATGGCTACTGCTTCAATAAAGCGTAGGGGTCCTATTTTAATGCGTTCGAACTTAATACCGTTCTTAATGCATATTGCGACGGACATACCATACTCTCTCGAGTCTTGGCGTTGCGCAAAAACTATTTGTGTAGCTCGTTCTTGTTGCCTTATGAATTGATAGTGCTTCAAGTTAATGGAATGTTTACTTGACAGTTTCTGTTCTGCAATAAGCATTACGTCTGGTCTGTGCTTGTTTAAGAAGAGGTCTAACTCGTATCTCTTGTTTAGAGAGAAGGGAGTTCACATTTTGAAAAATACATTTCAGGGAGGTCATTAGTTCTGAGCTATTTGAATGAAGAAGTCAAGCAGTAGTGCTTGCTTCATCTCGTTGAATCTTCTTTATTTTGTAGCCCTTGAGTGGGGTATTTCCTAATTACATTCTGCATAATTTCAATGCAGGAAAAGAGATCTTTTCCAAAGATATCCGAGCTATCTTTGTTGAGATCCTCTATGGTAATTGTCGCCCTTTGCTGAGCTTGGGGCTTAGGGAGTTTCTCTGCCATATGGTTGCGAAGAGCCGGATTGCTGATCACAACGTTTTGGGAGCTGAGACTGTCCCTGAGAGGGGATGAGTGCTTTTGTTCAGGATGCTTGAACAGGGAAGCAAAGGAGTGCTGCTGTCTATTTTCTAGAGGCTACAGATTTTGCTTTGGAAATAGCTTTAGCTGCTTTTTTGGTCAGAAGTTTTGCGCTTCTGATTAATTTTTTCAGCAACCTGAATACGGATGGGCATATTTTAGCATTTGCTGTATGTTGTCCTTTGCAGTTAACGCATTGCGTTTTATTATTTTCAGAAGGAGGCTCAGTTTTTGAAATGCTGCATTTCCCTGGAGTATGGACTGCAGTGCATTTAATGCAGCGGTATTGCATTTTGCAATTGCTAGCTACATGGCCAAATCTTTGACAGTTGTGGCATTGGGTAACGTTACTTTTGCTCTTTTTAAAGATTCAAATTTCACCTTGCAGTTGAGTAAGGTGTTAATTTTAAGAACTTCCGTGCTTTTGCTAGATTTTTCAATCTGAACAAGCCAGAAGCTTTACTTAAATTCTTTTACTATCAGAATTTTTATTTCTGGACATTTCTCTTGAATGGCTATTTTGACCTCTTCTTTGCTATAAATGGTCTGGGGCAACTTTTTTAATATCAGAGTTAGTGGCTTGAGTTCTTTAGGAGTATATGAGTAGTAACTTATTTTGTTGCTATCTAACATTAATTTTGCCTTTAGGAAGTCTTCCAATGTGAAAACTTTTATATGTGTCATATTTTTGTTAACAATATTGAGGGTAAAATGCTCATTAATAATTTGGCGCAACTTACCTGCCAGTTCCTTTGGGTTGGTGTTATATACAGCGATAATCGGGACGTCCTTCTTCTTTGCCGTTTTCGGTGTCTTTGGTGTTGATGGTGTTCCTCCGTTGATTTCTGTTGTCGACTTTGGTGGTGTTGGTTCCTTGGATATCGTCTTCTTGATGGCAATGGGATCGACGTCCATTTCGTTGGCCTCTGCGGGTTTTGTAGTTTTACTTTCCTACGGCTAGCAGCTCTTGAGCGTATTCCTCTAGTTCGTCCATAATTTTTGCGGTATGTTTCCGTCTAAATACACACCTGGGGCATCTTCTTCGTCATCAGCGTTGGTCGCTGTGTCGTCTGAGCTTGTATATTCGTCGTAGCTCAGTGAGGAAGAGCGGCTTCGTTTATCGCACACACTTTCATCATTACTATTTGTCTACAGCACGTTTGCTACCCGCACATGCCATTGTCTTTTTCTTTTTTTTTATTTTTCGTATTATCGACTTTCTCACTTTACGACACAGAACTCTGTCACTTTTCTTCACTATGAGTGATTTTCTTGTGTCCATATCACAAATCACTCGTTAGGATTGCCGGTTTTCACACTGTTTCTCACTGTCAACAATGTTTATGTTAGAACACAGGGATGCGGATGCTGCAACTACGGACTCCGACATTGTTCACCTTATTTTTCACAGTATTTCACAGTATAAAACGTTTTAACTCTTAAAATTTAACCAAACGATTTTCATTTCATTTCATTTATTAGTCGAATATTATAGGGAGTTACATATTTGTACCTATTCTACTGTACAGTCTTGGTGACAAATTCAAGCTTACTTATATTATTATTGTTACATTTTGCCTTGCGCTTCAAGCTTATCCAGGCGAGAGATCTATTATTAATTGTTGTTTAGAGTATTAGTCTTAATTTGATATGTTATATTTTATAGTTTTGGTAACTGCAGTAATTATGTTACTTATTTTAGGAAAGGCTCGGAGTGAGTAAAAACCTAAATCACATTATTGTTTTGTTTTTGTGTATGTTTTTTCTTAATACTAAATAACTATTATAACTAACTAAGGCTACGTTACTAATTAGTTAACTAGATAGGATAGGATAAGATAGATAGAAATACAGTATGATATTTACAAAGGAAGGAAAATGGAAAGTAAGTTGCGCCAAATTATTAATGAGCATTATATTGACTTATATTGAAAGATAATCCATCAGTCGGGTCTATGGAATTGAGTTTTCTATGGTAAAAGATTAGGTTATTGTCTGAGTCAAAGATTATACCCTTTCTTTGAGGTGACTAATGTGGTTGATAGTGATGTGATCCACTAAATACTCAAATGGTATTCGGATCTGTTCTACACTTTCTAAGATATGTGGATTTCTACTGTGTTGATTAGGTCAACAAACTTTTTAATTATCCTAAAGAGAAGGGTATCTAATCGTTTAGTCTTGGTGGTCTTGTAAAGGTTATAGTTTGAGATATAACGACGTGTTAGTGGGTTGTAGGAAGAGCTTCCCAGTGCCTGCCTCAAAATGCGCCTTCAAAAAAGACGCATTATTTCCATTTGACTGGATTGACTGACCATGGATTAGAATGGGTTGAATTAGCTTCTTATATGCAAGTAAGCGTAATTTACATTTCTATGCTACTGGGAGATGGGCTTAGGCTTAAGGGCCTGAATATGTGGTACATTTGTTGCAGTTGAATCTTGGCCTTCTTGAGGGTATGTTCAACATGTGGCTTGAAATTTAGTTTGTCATCATATATGACTCCTTGGTATTTCAATTGGTTGTTAATTTGGATTGGTGTGTTCCCATTGACATATAAATTTGGTTGGAATGCTCTGGCATTTTTGTATACATCCGTGGTTCTGGGCCCACGAAATATACAGCCTTCGCATTTATTAGTATTTAATTTTAATCGCCATTTGAAGAAGTAGTGACACAATTGGTCAAGATAAGAGATAGGAGATAAGAGATCCATTTCTGCACTTGCTATCCATGCACCTGAGGATAGCAAAAGAATATCATCAGCGTAAACTAGCGGCTGTATGCGTGCTGTTGACGTTGAGTTAGGGTCTTGTTGAAAGTTTGGCATGTCTGCGAGATAAATGTTATATAGAATTGGTGCTAATATTGATCCTTGAGGGACACCTGTTGTTATTTCTCGAGTGAGAGATCTTTCAATGCCATCTGGGCAATTGACGTAAAAGGAGCGTGAAGTTAGGTAGTTATGTATATTACGTGTAGTATTGGGGTTGAACTGAAATATATTATTCATTTTGTAAATTAACCCGTTTTTCCAGACTGTGTCAAAAGCTTTCTCGAAGTCGAGAGCACACGCAATTGTGGCCCGCTTTCTGGATAAGTTACTGAATATGAATTTGTTAGCTACTGCTAAGGAATGGCTAATGGATAGGCTATCTCTGAAGCCAAACTGATAGGGTTTAAGTATCTGATGGGACTCAATATGCTTTTAATTTGTTCCATTAACATTTTTTTCGAATAAAGACTAATTGCAGAAAGTATTGATATGGGTCTGTTACCCTGAAGGGATTGGGGTTAGCTTTTGGCTTAGGAATTGGAATGACTTTACTGCGTTTCCAGCTGATAGGGAAATAACTAGCGTTAAAGCAATGATTAAACAGAATGGCTAAGTGCTTAAGCACTGGCATATTGAAATGCTTTAGGAGGTAGTTGCTACTACCATCAGGGCCCATTGTCTTTTACTGTTTTGAAACTTATCCATTCTAAGAGCTGCTTGGCGTTTGTGAAACCAAGCTCTTCTGCACCGGCCAATTGCCATCTGCTCTTCTAATTGAGTCGAAGTTCACAATGTACGAGGTCGACCCTGACGGTTGCTCGATAAAGTGTTTGACTTCTCGATTAACATGTTTTGTGTGCCGTTTAAGCACTCTGTTTAGGGAAGACATGTTATCGTTCTGCTTATGGATTCGCTCAAAAGACCATGCAAGTGCGTTTACTTTCTCAAATTTAGATTTTATTATGGGGAATGTCGATATCGATGCCACTGTGCTCAGCAACTGAAAGGCAGATATCGTGTTTAAGGGGTTCATCTTTTTGGTGGTATTGGTTGCTGCGTTGCAGCGATTTAATGCTAATTTTGCTTAGGTGTATGCGTTTTAAGCTTTTCTCAATGTGGTTAAGTTCACTGGCTTGAATTTAAAATTTATTTGATAAGTCATATCGTAAATGAGATTACGCAATTCCTCTTTTCTGTTTCAGACAGAGAATTGGTGTCTAAAGATATTCCTATTGGCGTAGACGGACTTATCGTTATTTTGGGTATAGCATTGGGGAATCGAGTGCTCTGTTTAATGCAACGTTTAGGTTGTTTACATGAACATCGATATCGTGGGTCTCAGGTTAGATGAATTGGTTATCGGCGCTGATTTCCTAACAGAATTGCATTCCAAGCTAGGGTATTGATCTTATTGAAATTGTGTACTATTTTTTGACTAGCGGATAGCATACGGTATTCGCCAAGCCTAAGCCTAAGTGTAACGCCAAAATGATCTGAAGGAAAATCATTTGTGACTTCACAATATTCGTCTATGTCAATGGGAAGTTCGACAGAGTGTATGATATAATCTATTGAGGATGGGTTATTGTGATTGTTTGGACGACTAGGTTCTCTTGTTGGGCGGAGAACAAAGCTAGGTTGTTCCAAAAGCCAGTTGTAGAGGGTTTCACCATTGCGGTTAAGGTGGGCAGGGCTATGAATTGGGACATGCCAACTGGGGTGTTTGGCGTTTAAGTCACAGCCTATTATAATATGACCACCATTCTGTATTCGGGTTAATGAATCTGAAATGGTTTTAGGTCAACTATCTGAAGGGATCATTGGGTCGCTTATAGAGTGATACCGCAATGCAGTTTCGATTATTTCTATTTGCATCAATGTGTGATAGTTTTATGGCTGCTTCAATAAAGCGTAGGGTCCTATTTTAATGCGTTCGAACTTAATACCGTTCTTAATGCATATTGCGACGGACATACCATACTCTCGAGTCTTGGCGTTGCGCAAAAACTGTTTGTGTAGCTCGTTCTTGTTGCCTTATGAATTGATAGTGCTTCAAGTTAATGGAATGTTTACTTGACAGTTTCTGTTCTGCAATAAGCATTACGTCTGGTCTGTGCTTGTTTAAGAAGAGGTCTAACTCGTATCTCTTGTTTAGAGAGATAAGGAGTTCACATTTTGAAAAATACATTTCAGGGAGGTCATTAGTTCTGAGCTATTTGAATGAAGAAGTCAAGCAGTAGTGCTTGCTTCATCTTCGTTGAATCTTCTTTATTTTGAAGCCCTTGAGGGGTATTTCTAATTACATTCTGCATAATTTCAATGGAGGATAAGAGAACTCTTCCAAAGATATCCGGCTGTCTTTGTTGAGATCCTCTATGGTAATTGTCGCCCTTTGCTGTGAGCTTGGGGCTTAGGGCGAGTTTCTCTGCCATATGGTTGCGAAGAGCCGGATTGCTGATCACAACGTTTTTAGGGAGCTGAGACTGTCCCTGAGAGGGATGAGTGCTTTTGTTCAGGATGCTTGAACAGGGAAGCAAAGGGAGTGCTGCTGTCTATTTTCTAGAGGCTACAGATTTTGCTTTGGAAATAGCTTTAGCTGCTTTTTTGGTCAAGTTTGCGCTTCTGATTAATTTTTCAGCAACCTGAATACGGATAGGGCATATTTTAGCATTTGCTGTATGTTGTCCTTTGCAGTTAACGCATTGCGTTTTATTATATTCAGAAGGCTCAGTTTTTGAAATGCTGCATTTCCTGGAGTATGGTCTGCAGTGCATTTAATGCAGCGGTATTGCATTTTGCAATTGCTAGCTACATGGCCAAATCTTTGACAGTTGTGGCATTGGGTAACGTTACTTTGCTCTTTTAAAGATTCAATTTCACCTTGCAGTTAAGTAAGGTGTTAATTTTAAGAACTTCCGTGCTTTTGCTAGATTTTTCAATCTGAACAAGAAGCTTTTCTTAAATTCTTTTACTATCAGAATTTTTATTTCTGGACATTTCTCTTGAATGGCTATTTTGACCTCTTCTTTGCTATAAATGGTCTGGGGCAACTTTTTTTAATATCAGAGTTAGGGGCTTGAGTTCTTTGGGAGTATATGAGTAGTAACTGATCTTGTTGCTATCTAACATTAATTTTGCCTTTAGGATGTCTTCAATGTGAAAACTTTATATGTGTCATATTTTTTGTTAACAATATGAGGGTAAAATGCTCATTAATAATTTGGCGCAACTTACCTGCGAGTTCCTTTGGGTTGGTGTTATATACAGCGATAATCAGGACGTCCTTCTTCTTTGCCGTTTTCGGTGTCTTTGGTGTTGGTGGTGTTACTCCGTTGTTTTCTGTTGTCGACTTTGGTGGTGTTGGTTCCTTGGATATCGTCTTCTTATTGATGGCAATGTGTGTCGCATGCCTCGTCAGCACCACCGTGGGTCTCCGTGGTTGACGCATGCCTCGTCGGCACCGCCCGTTGTATAAGCTGGTGTGGCGCATGCTTCGTCGGCACCGCCCGTGGGTCTCCGTGGTCATCGTGTGGTTGACGCATGCCCGTCGACATCGTCCGTTGCACTAGCTGGTGGAGCATGCTTCGTCGGCACCGCCCGTGGGTCTCTTTGTGGTCATCGTGGTTGACTCATGGCTCGTCGGCACCGCCCGTCTCCGTGGTCATCGTGTCATCATCGTGTGGTTGACGATGCCGTCGGCACCGCCCGTTGCACCAGCTGGTGTGGCGCATGCCTCATCGGCACCGCCTGGGTCTCCTTGTGGTCATCGTGATTGACGCATGCCTCGTTGGCACCGTCCGTGGGTCTCCGTGTGGTCATCGTGTCATCATCGTGTGGTTGACATGCCTCGTCGACATCGTCCGTTGCTTAGCTGGTGTGGCGCATGCCTCGTCGGCACCGCCTGTGGGTCTCCTTGTGGTCATCGTGGTTGGCGCATGCCTCGTCGGCACCGCCCGTTGTATTAGCTGGTGTGGCGCATGCCTCGTCGGCACCGCCCGTGGGTCTTGTGGTCATCGTGGTTGACGCATGCCTCGTCGGCACCGGCCGTGGGTCCCCGTGGTCATCGTGTCAATATCATCGTGTGGTTGACGCATGCCCGCCGGCATCCGTCCGTTGCACTCAGCTGGTGCGGCATGCCTCGTCGGCACCGCCCGTGGGTCTCCCTTGTGGTCATCGTGTGGTTGACGCGTGCCTCGTCGGCACCGCCCGTGGGTCTCCGTGTGGCATCGTGTG